>NC_083577.1:7126846-7361846 GCF_027579695.1 Neoarius graeffei
CCTTTAGAATTGTCTATATTTCTGCATAAGTATGACCTAAAACATCATCAGATTTTCACACAAATCCTAAAAGTAGATAAAGAGAACCCCGTTAAACAAATGAGACAAAAATATTATACTTGGTCATTTATTTATTGAGGAAAATGATCCAATATTACATATCTGTGAGTGGCAAAAGTATGTGAACCATTGCTTTCAGTATCTGGTGTGACCCCCTTGTGCAGCAATAACTGCACCTAAACATTTCCGGTAACTGTTGATCAGTCCTGCACACTGGCTTGGAGGAATTTTAGCCCATTCCTCCATACAGAACAGCTTCAACTCTGGGATGTTGGTGGGTTTCCTCACATGAACTGCTCGCTTCAGATCCTTCCACAACATTTTGATTGGATTAAGGTCAGGACTTTGACTTGGCCATTCCAAAACATTAACTTTATTCTTCTTTAACCATTCTTTGGTAGAACGACTTGTGTGCTTAGGGTCGTTGTCTTGCTGCATGACCCACCTTCTCTTGAGATTCAGTTCATGGACAGAAGTCCTGATATTTTCCTTTAGAATTCGCTGGTATAGCTCAGAATTCATTGTTCCATCAATGATGGCAAGCCGTCCTGGCCCAGATGCAGCAAAACAGCCCCAAACCATGATACTACCACCACCATGTTTCACAGATGGGATAAGGTTCTTATGCTGGAATGCAGTGTTTTCCTTTCTCCAAACATAACGCTTCTTATTTAAACCAAAAAGTTCTATTTTGGTCTCATCTGTCCACAAAACATTTTGCAATAGCCTTCTGGCTTGTCCACATGATCTTTAGCAAACTGCAGATGAGCAGCAATATTCTTTTTGGAGAGCAGTGACTTTCTCCTTGCAACCCTGCCATGCACACCATTGTTGTTCAGTGTTCTCCTGATGGTGGACTCATGAACATTAACATTAGCCAATGTGATAGAGGCGTTCAGTTGCTTAGAAGTTACCCTGGGGTACTTTGTGACCTTGCCAACTATTACACACCTTGCTCTTGGAGTGATCTTTGTTGGTTGACCACTCCTGGGGAGGGTAACAATGGCCTTGAATTTCCTCCATTTGTACACAATCTGTCTGACTGTGGATTGGTGGAGTCCAAACTCTTTAGAGATGGTTTTGTAACCTTTTCCAGCCTGATGAGCATCAACAATGCTTTTTCTGAGGTCCTCAGAAATCTCCTTTGTTCATGCCATGATACACTTCCACAAACATGTGTTGTGAAGATCAGACTTTGATAGATTCCTGTTCTTTAAATAAAACAGGGTGCCCACTCACACCTGATTATCATCCCATTGATTGAAAACACCTGACTCTAATTCCACCTTCACATTGACTGCTAATCCTAGAGGTTCACATACTTTTGCCACTCACAGATATGTAATATTGAATCATTTTCCTCAATAAATAAATGACCAAGTATAATATTTTTGTCTCATTTGTTTAACTGGGTTCTCTTTATCTACTTTTAGGACTTGTGTGAAAATCTGATGATGTTTTAGGTCATATTTATGCAGAAATATAGAAAATTCTAAAGGGTTCACAAACTTTCAAGCACTACTGTATCTCTATTAACTTTGCACATCTTGAGCCTGATATTTTTGCCCAATCTTGTTCGGAAAGTGCTCAAGCTCTTGGATGGTTAGGTCTGGTTTTTAACTGGGTCATTCTAACACGTTCAGTTTTCTTGGTTTTGAAGCACTTCATTTGTCCTGTTGGAAGACATGCCAGTCTGAAATCTCTTGCAGACTGAAACGGGTTTTCTTCGAGAATTGCCATATATTTGACTCCATCCATCTCACCTTCAATACTGACCAGTTCTCCAGTGCTACCACAACATTATACTACCACCACCATGCTTCACTATGGGGATGGTGTTCTCAGGGTATTGGGTTTCCTTCAAATATAGCACTTTATGCCAATGGCAAAAAGTTCAGTTTTGGTCTCATCATACCAGAGAACTTTTTTTTTTCCCCCACATGCTTGCTGAGTCTCCAACATGCCTTTTGGAAAACTTGAAATAGGATTTTATATGCACTTTTTTCAACAATAGCTATCTTCTTGCCACATGTACATACAATCCTGCTTTGTGGAGTTTCCTGCCATGGCTGTCCTGTAAACAGCTTCTTCCATCTGAGCTGTGGATCTCTCCAGCTCTTTGAATTACCCTTGACCTCTTAGTTCTTTCACTAACCAATGCCTTACTTACCTGGTCACTGACCTTTGGTAGATGGCCTCCTCTAAGCAGAGTTGCCATTGTACTTTAGTCATTCACCATGGGATATATAATGTTTCAGTATGTTCTCTAACAAACTCATGGATCTTCCAGGAAGAGGTGTATTTATATTGCAATCATATGACTTTTTTAATTGCAAACAAGCTGACTTGATTTGAATAATTATGTAACTTTTTTAGTTCAATTAAGTCCATTTCATTTCCAGGTTATAATATTACACAGGTGTGGGGGGGATACTTATTCAGTGCACTGTATATGCACTGTCTTTGGAGTCCCCAAGAGCTCTTCTCATGCTGTGGATCCTCTTCACAATTAAAACCAAATAGTCTTAAGTATGACAGTAGCATACATCAATAACAGACCTGACGAATCACATAGGCGTATATACTGTACTGTGAGAGTCTTGTCTACAAAGTCTTATAATTAAGAACTGTCATGCATGTTGAGACTGGAACGTCTCCAGGAGCACATAAACATCAGTCTCCTGCAGATCAGAGAAAGAGGAAAAAAAGCTTTTAAGACTCTCTGACATCTGGATACAAATAAAACCTTGTGAACAGTTTCAAGCAAAAAGCCTATTTTGCCTTGGGCTAGGTTTCACCTGTCTGGAAATGCCAATGCAATAGCTTCACAATCTCAGCAGGACAGATGTAGTCAAATTCTCCTTTATTATTTCGAGTGGGTGAGATCATATCTCTGTTATAGTCAGGTTTATCATTACTGACCACTTTACATATGAACCAGCACGGATCCATTAATTCCCCAAGAAATAAAAAAAAACTTAATCATTGTTTAGTGAATGCTTAAGTCATAATTGCACTTATCTATCATGACATCAGTTTAACCTGTAAATGAAAGTGCAAAGTAGACAAAAATGTTCATAAAAACACAGATGTGGCCAATGCATTACATCCAAACAGTCAGACAGGACTTCTAAAAGAGGAAGCATAAAAAATCGGTGTAGACGTTAGACAAATGCCCATCAGTGGCAAGCAGAAAGAGGCCATATGAATTGGACATGTAGCATCAGCCATGCACTGATGCAACCATATTTTGTACAAGTAAAGATGATACAATTATTTTTACAAATATCGTAGTCGTATTTTTACCAGTTGGTAATTCTACCAGTTGAAAATATAAGCATGATGGATTCATCAGTGTTGGTTGTTTCAGACAGATCATGAGTACAAATCCATTATTTTTGGTAAATGTCGAAATCTTTTGGACCATAATGGAAATAAGCGCTTGCACTTTGTGTTATCCATTTATTATTAGCTCATCCAACTGATAGGCGATGAGCTTATGCCATCATGTGTTGTCTGTCATCCGTTGTCCATCGTCTGTCCAGCGTCATCCACATTTCATGAAAATCGCGTCTTCTCTCTCAATTCCTCACCGATTTTTATTCTTTTTGACAGGTAGGTGGGTCTGCCTGGGGTGCATATGGCTTCTACACAAATGTGCATAATTGCATTTAATAATGAAGATATGGAGTAATTAAGCCCTAACGAGCAGTTTCCACAGAAATTGCTTCTTCTCCCTCAATTCTTCACCAATTGTGATTCTTTCTGGCGTGAAGGTAGAGGTACTTATGGTGCATATAACTTCTACCCAGATTTGCTTAATTACCATTATTAATGAAGTTATGGACTAATTAAGCCTTAATGAGCAGTTCAACAAAAATCATTCCTTCTCGGTCAATTCCTCGCTGTTTTGGTTTCTTTCTGGCAAATAGGTTGGTATTCCGAGGGTGTATATATATTTTTTATACATATATAGCTTGTATATAATGTATATAGCTTGCAGCATTTATTGTGCAAGGTGGCCCACTTTACATCGTTCCTTTTGGACTAGATGGGGCCAGAGTGAGCTATGCCGTCATTGATGTTCGCATTATGTTATTGTATCGTTTTTATACAATGTAATTTTAATAATGAATAAATCAGTTCAAAAAAATCAGTTCAAAACCGAAATGAGTAACCTGTTTAGCATTAATCAGAGACATCACAGAACATTTTATCGATGCTGCTGGAAATGAACTCCCCCTGCTGAGTTTTATAATTTAAGATGTTGTGGTGTTTAAACAGTAGCTTTAATAGAGAGCATAAAGTTCATGTTTAATAAAATGCATCTTTTATAAAAAAAATACAAATAAAAAAATTGGAAACTATATAATCATCTGAATCACATGTAACATATAATTCACCTTCTCACAACCTTCATTCTTTGGGCCTCAGATGCAGCTTGGAGATTGAGCTCCTGCTGGGTTTTCTCTGTGATGTCTTTTTGTTTATTTTTCTGAGTAAAAGTGTCATACAGAGATATTGTACACACTGAGGAGATTTGAGATGAATGTGTGATGATTTAGACATTCAGTTCTTTGCTAATAAAACTCATTGTGCTTGTTAGCAGCAAAAATAAAGATGCAACTGTCAGACATAAGACATGCCTTGACTGATCAGCTGATGTGGGTAGGGGTAAATGTGTATGCGTTATTTTTGGATTGACTACCTCTTCGTGTTTGCAATCATTTTTGCTTTAGAATATGTTGCATGTGGGTCAGGCTTCAAAGATAAGTTTGGAATTTGAAAAAAAAATTATATTTTAAGCTTGATCTTTCTAGCTAATCTTGATGAACCTATTCTCCTTGCCTGGTTACTTGCAGGTTGGATGGTATGCGGGAAGAGGAAGAGGTGTGTGTGTGTGTGTGTGTGGAGAGTCCAGGAAGTGCACAGGATATCTTTCTTTTGTAATACCCCAGACCGAGCTTCCCAATAAAGAGGGAGAAGAATGACAAAAGCCCATCACTTTATGAGTTCCAGGAACAAAGAAAGTGTGTAGGGTGTGTCCATGATTTTTTTTTTCTTTTTGGCAAGACCGAAGCACGAGCTTGTGGGTAAATGACAGGCTTTGTAAGAGCCTTCATCTCAAGCTGTGCTTAAATGGCCTCACAAAGTCCTCAAAAGTCTCAATGGTGTATTTGGACATTGTCTTTGTGATATTGTGTCCTTTCTGGGTCACGTCGGTCATTCTTTTGGTTTCATCTTCCTTTGTAGTATCCAACAGATATGAAAGGCATTAAAATGAATGATAAATCACACATTCTGAGTAAGTTGCATTTTTTTTGTAGCACAAGAATTTTTAAAATGTGCATGATCCCTTTTAAAATATTGTTTATACCCAGAGTACGACAGTTTGCATTTTCTTTCTGAGACCGGGGTTATGGCAAAGTGGAGTTCCTGTCTTATTCTTTATTTTTGTAATATTGTTCAAGTTGATTTATTCTAATTTATATCAACAATGCTCTTGAAATCTCAATTATGATTAGTCAGAAAGTGTTAATTAATTTTCTACAGTGGTGCTTGAAAGTTTATGAACCCTTTAGAATTTTCTTTATTTCTGCATAAATATGACCCAAAACATCATCAGATTTTCACACAAGTTCTAAAAGTAGATAAAGAGAACCCAGTTAAACAAATGAGACCAAAATATTATACTTGGTCATTTATTTATTGAGGAAAATGATCCAATATTACATATCTGTGAGTGGCAAAAGTATGTGAACCTCTAGGATTAGCAGTTAATTTGAAGGTGAAATTAGAGTCAGGTGTTTTCAATCAATGGGATGACAATCAGGTGTGAGTGGGCACCCTGTTTTATTTAAAGAACAGGGATCTATCAAAGTCTGATCTTCACAACACGTTTGTGGAAGTGTGTCATGGCATGAACAAAGGAGATTTCTGAGGACTTCAGAAAAAGCGTTGTTGATGCTCATCAGGCTGGAAAAGGTTACAAAACCATCTCTAAAGAGTTTGGACTCCACCAATCCACAGTCAGACAGACTGTGTACAAATGGAGGAAATTCAAGACCATTGTTACCCTCCCCAGGAGTGGTCAACCAACAAAGATCACTCCAAGAGCAAGGCATGTAATAGTCAGCGAGGTCACAAAGGACCCCAGGGTAAATTCTAAGCAACTGAAGGCCTCTCTCACATTGGCTAATGTTAATATTCACGAGTCCACCATCAGGAGAACACTGAACAAAAATGGTGTGCATGGCAGGGTTGCAAGGAGAAAGCCACTGCTCTCCAAAAAGAACATTGCTGCTCGTCTGCAGTTTGCTAAAGATCACGTGGACAAGCCAGAAGGCTATTGGAAAAATGTTTTGTGGATGGAGGAGACCAAAATAGAACTTTTTGGTTTAAATGAGAAGTGTTATGTTTGGAGAAAAGAAAACACTGCATTCCAGCATAAGAACCTTATCCCATCTGTGAAATATGGTGGTGGTAATATCATGGTTTTGGGCCAGGATGGTTTGCCATCATTGATGGAACAATGAATTCTGAATTATACCAGCGAATTCTCAAGGAAAATGTCAGGACATCTGTCCATGAACTGAATCTCAAGAGAAGGTGGGTCATGCAGCAAGACAACGACCCTAAGCACACAAGTCGTTCTACCAAAGAATGGTTAAAGAAGAATAAAGTTAATGTTTTGGAATGGCCAAGTCAAAGTCCTGACCTTAATCCAACCGAAATGTTGTGGAAGGACCTGAAGCGAGCAGTTCACATAAGGAAACCCACGAACATCCCAGAGTTGAAGCTGTTCTGTATGGAGGAATGGGCTAAAATTCCTCCAAGCTGGTGTGCAGGACTGATCAACAGTTACTGGAAATGTTTAGTTGCAGTTATTGCTGCACAAGGGGGTCACACCAGATACTGAAAGCAAAGGTTCACATACTTTTGCCACTCACAGATATGTAATATTGGATCGTTTTCCTCAATAAATAAATGAGCAAGTATAATATTTTTGTCTCATTTGTTTAACTGGGTTCTCTTTATCTACTTTTAGAACTTGTGTGAAAATCTGATGTTGTTTTAGGTCATATTTATGCAGAAATATGGAAAATTCTAAAGGGTTCACAAACTTTCACGCACCACTGTACAAGCTGGACATGCCAGCAGAGCAAGGGAAGACTGCGCAAGGCTAACATGACAGCATCAGAGCCTGAGCAGGTTGGGGGCAAGCACATTAGAACAGCTTCAGTTAAACCCACTGCATCACCTCTTGGCCAATCAGAGTCGGAGCAGGTGGTGAATCCACAAAGTGTCTTTGGCAACTGCTTCACCATAGACATTTTTATTGATGGAGTGAAGACCTGCTGCCTCTTGGGTACTGGCTCGGAAGCAACTACTATGTCTGAGACACACTTTAAAAAACAGTTTGAGGGCAAAACGCTGTCTCCTGCAAGGCAGGTTAAATTAACAGCTGCAAACAGGCTGGACATTCCCATAATTGGGTGCCTATACACTGACATTGAGTGTCTTGGTAAGGCACTTCAGGGCAAGTGTGAGTTTGTGCTGCGTGACAGGAAGGAGGACAGGAAAGATGGTGCCCCTGGAATATTAGGCATGAATGTGCTTGCCGAACTGCGTAGCCTCTTCATTGGCTTTGAGGGGGTCAAGAGAATGGATAGGCATAAGAAGCAAGTCACGTGTGCAAGACTGTCTCACAATCTCATGGAAATGGGGAAAGAGGAGCAAATTGTGGGTCGTGATGGGAAGATAGGCTTTGTTAAGGTAGCAGGTAGGGGCAAGTAGGGAGGCTATTGTCATTTCTCCCTGTAGTGAGACAGTCATTGAGGGTTGCTATCGAGTTCCCCCGAAAATTAAATGTCAGGTCTTAGTGGAGGCCTCTTCAACTGCTAACACACCCTCTGGGCTGTTGATAGCCAATGTTCTGGCACATTCAGTGGGTGGTAAGGTCCCAGTGAGACTGATGAACCCAAGTCAGAAGCCAGTCATTCTGCCTCCGAGAGCAAGCGAGTTGTGTAAACCACAGAAGGTTTTGCCTAAGGAGGTGGTGGCTTTTGAAGAGGCAGCAGGTGAGCTCCGGGTCAAAGTGCTTGTGAGTGAGATGCAGGCTAAGTCTAAGAAGGAAGATTCTGTGGCATCGTCTATTCCCGTACAGGCAAATCTTCAGACGCTCACCCCAGACTAAGTGCGTCAACTCAATCAGCTGTTGGAGAAACACCGTGCTGTGTTCTCGCAAGATGACCGCGACTACGGGTACACTACCACAGTAACCCATTGTATTCCAACAGGTGATGCTCACCCCATCAAGCAAAGATATCGCAGGATTCCGCCCCATATATTTCAGGAAGTCAAGCAGCACGTACAAGACCTTGTTGCACAGGGTGTGCTGAAAGAGAGATGCAGCCCGTGGACGTCACATGCTGTTGTGGTGATGAAAAAAGATGGGCCTGTGTGTTTGTTGTGATTACAGGAAGCTGAATAATGTAACATGCAAAGATGCTGATCCACTTCCTAGGGTTGAAGAGTTGCTGGACGCCCTGGGTCAGGCACAACTTTTGTCCTCCTTGGACCTGACTGCAGGTACTTCCAGGTGGCTGTGGCTGAACAAGACCAAGAGAAAACTGCTGTAACCACACCATTCGGGTAGTACCAATGGACATGCATGCTTTTTGGGCTCCGCAATGCCCCCGCGTCATTTCAGTGCCTGATGGAGGCGGTCCTGGGTGACCTGGCTTTTGAGGTTCTACTGGTTTACTTGGACGATGTCCTAGTGTTTTCCAAGGACTCTGGAAGTCATGTGGAGAAGTTAGACTTAGTTTTCGGGCATTTGCAGGAACACCGTTTGAAACTTAAACCCAAAAAGTGCTTCCTGCTCAAGACTGAAGTCAGATTTCTCGGACATTTCGTGTCAGCTGATGGGGTGTGGGTAGATCTGGAGAAGGTGAAGGTCCTGGAGGACTGGCCTGTCCGATGGTCTGTAAAATAAGTCAGACAATTAGTGGGCTTCATGTCATTTTACAGGCGGTTTGTCCCCCGCTTTGCACAGCTAGCAAGGCCCTTACATGCACTGATGGGCAAGGCAAAAAAGGGGGTTGTTAAGGCCCCATCGCAACAATTTGAGTGGAGCAAAGAGTGCCAGGCAGAGTTTGATAGCCTGAGGAAGTGTCTGATGGCACCACCTGTACTCGCATATCCTGTCCTTTGTCTTCCATTCATCGTAACAACAGATGGGAGCTGCCAAGGCCTCGGGGCAGTCTTGAACCAAAAGCAAGAAGGGGTGGAGCAGGTGATAGCCTTCGGGAGTCTGGACACAATCACAGGAATTACAGTGTGTTTAAGCTAGAGTTACTTGCCCTTAAATTGGCAGTCGCAGAAAAAAATTCTTGACTTGATGCTCTATTCTAGGTTCACTGTAATTATGGATCATAACCCCTTGAGATATTTGGAGACCGCAAACCTCAGCGCAGTAGAACAAAGAGAGGTGGCCCAGTTGGCTGAGTTCAACTTTGAGGTGCACTATAAGCCAGGTGGAATGAACCAAAATGTTGATGTGTTGTCTCGTATCCCAGTGGCTGCAGAGCATGAAGTTGAAGATGTGGAGAAAGACTTCCTGGTTATAAAAGAAGAGGAGGTGCGTGCCTGCTCGTGGCCCGCTGGTGATGTTAGATTGAGAGAGTCAGTGGCACATTCAGCAGCTCAGTCCAGGGTGAGAGGCCAGATCTGTGGCCACAGCTGGGATGAGCTGTGAGAACTACAGGCACAAGATCCTGACATCAGTCCAGTGCTGGCTGCTATGAAAACCCAGGAGAGACCCACGAAACAGGTGCTGCGTTCCATGAGCTGGCCACAGCGGAAACTCATAGGACAGTGGGAGCTACTGAAATTGCAGCACGTTGTCTTGTTCTGGAGATTATGGGATCCTAGAGATGGGGAGGAAGTAAGCCAACTAGTTGTGCCAGTGTCCTTACGATGGGTTGTGTACGAGACACAACGTGACCATGGAGGGCATTTCCATGAGGGCACAATTGTGGTTTTGAAGCGGAGCTGCTATTGGCCTGCTAAGGCTAAAGATATGAAGTGCTGGGTACAGCAATGCAAGTGCTGTGCTTTGACCAGGGATGTGTTCCCAAAGACTCAGGCCCCCATGACCTGCACCAATGTGGTGGGCCCCCTGGAAGTGCTCACTATGCCGGAGGGTACGGAAATGTCCTTGTGCTTACCGATATGTTTACGAGGTTCATCATCACGGTGGGCGGCACGGTGGTGTAGTGGTTAGCACTGTCGCCTCACAGTAAGAAGGTCCGGGTTTGAGCCCCGTGGCCGGCGAGGGCCTTTCTGTGCGGAGTTTGCATGTTCTCCCCGTGTCCGCGTGGGTTTCCTCCGGGTGCTTCGGTTTCCCCCACAGTCCAAAGACATGCAGGTTAGGTTAACTGGTGACTCTAAATTGAGCGTAGGTGTGAATGTGAGTGTGAATGGTTGTCTGTGTCTATGTGTCAGCCCTGTGATGACCTGGCGACTTGTCCAGGGTGTACCCTGCCTTTCGCCCGTAGTCAGCTGGCATAGGCTCCAGCTTGCCTGCGACCCTGTAGAAGGATAAAGCGGCTAGAGATAATGAGATGAGATCATCACGGTGCCAACCAAAGATCAATCTGCACGAACGACAGCAAATGCACTAATTGAGAATTGGTTTGTGTTTTATGGTTATTCTGCCAGATTGCACTCTGACCAAGGCCGTAGTTTTGAGGCCAGTGTCATAAAAGAGCTCTGCCGTGCTTATGGGATCGCTAAGAGTAGAACAAGTCCTTACCACCCACAGGGCAATGCCCAATGTGAACATCTTAATAGAACGATGCATGACATGTTAAGGTCTCTTCCAGCAGAAGAGAAAAGAAACTGGAAAGAACATCTTCCAGAGTTGACCATGGCATATGATAGTCATGTACATTCCTCCACTGGGTATGCACCCTTTTACTTGCTCTTTGGACGGGATGCGCGACTTCCCAGAGATGTGTTGGGGGCAAGGACCTGGAAGTGAGTGGTGTTGATAACATTGACGACTGGGTCCTTGCCCACCACCAGCAGCTACAGGCAGCAGCAGCTCATGCAGCGTGTAGGGCAGGATAAGAGGCCTTTTGGAAATGCAAGAGGATATATGACCGTAAGGCATGTGGGGCCCTCATTAGGCCAGGAGACAGGGTCCTGTTGCGAAATCATCAACCGAAAGGTAGAAATAAGGTTCAGGATTGGTGGGGGTCAGATCTTTACCTCGTTGTGGCACAAAACCATCCTGATATGCCAGTTTTCACAATTAGACCTGAGGCTGGTGGCCCCACTAGAGTGCAACAGTCCATGACGAGCTCAAGCCCTGTGTTTTTGACGTCCCTATTGCGGGAACAAATCCCCATTTTCATGACTATTTGCCCCATAGTCTTCCACACACTATACTCAGGCTCACCACACACCCACCTACAGTACATCACCCAGTGACATTCCTGACACGGAAAGGGAAGGGGAATATAGTGAACAGTCAGTGGTAGGTGAACACTTGGGGACCCGAGGGGTTGGGTCAGAGGGAGGAACACCATCTGAGGATGCAGATGAGTCTAGTACAGACGGGGAGGATTTGCCAAGGCCCAGCTGGCCTCAAAGAAGTACAAGGGGTCAGCTTCCTATGAGGTTGAGGGACTATGTATTAAAATTGGCCTGAGTGTGATTTTATTTGTTTTTCAGTTATAATGCTCTTCTAACCTGTGTGTAACATATGAATGTATAGTGCACACATGTTGATGTATACTTTGTTTTCTTTGTGAATACTCTATTCTTTGTGTGGAGAAGTCTTGGTGGTGGCAGGGTTTGGAAGGGGGGACTGTGACGAGCCTGTAAAACTGACTGACTTTTAGACCAATAGGAGGGCAAAGCGGATGCAGGGGGCGGAGGAGGCGGGACTTCAGAGAGCAGGAAGAAGATGGCGGCAAACAGATGAAGCCGGTGAGGAGTTTAGGTTGATAAAAAAAAGTCAAGTTTTGCTTAATGGACAGTTTAGCTGATTCCGGAATCATGTTGGTTCATATGGACTGTTGCACTGAGTGCTAAAGGAATTCCCCTCCGAACTGCAATTAATCTACTTCTCCCCAGCTACTGAGTGTTTCCCCTACGAATTCACCTCAGGTGAAATGGACACTGTTGACTGTTCTAATTGAAAGTGGAACCAACAAACTTTATCTGAACTGTTTCCTGAGACACAGACTTATAATCCTGCTTTTGAATGCACTGAATACAACTGATTTTGTTTGGGAAAATAGCCTAACTGCTCTCTAGGACAAATTCGAGTTTGCATACAGGGTTTTAAGTTGAAATTGGTGTAGCCTGCATTTTGTGAGTACTGAATTCAACAGTTGCTGTAATTTCTTTTGTTTTGTTATTTGAAATGATAGTACCTACAGAGGTACTGTAAGGGAAATTATTGAAGGTTATCTATAGGCCTGTAAGGTTTCATTACTGTCCTGGGATGCAGTACTGCTTTAAAAATACTGTAGTTCACTCTACTTTAAAATATTGGTAATTAAAACCCCCACCGCTGTGAATATTTAAGTTTAAAAGTAAGGGTTTAGCCTACATACACATTTATGAAGACTTGAGCTTAAGATGTTGAAGTACTGAGAGCCTCAGTGAAAGCCTCTTTCTGTGGTGTTTATCAGATTTTATTATTTTTTTACTGCTACTTTTATTTTATTCTATGACTCTACCAAGAAAACTAAAAGCTAAGTTAAGGTTTAATAAATTTGCTATTTACCAGTTAATAAATACAGTCTGCTAGTTTGAGTTAAGGGGTGGGAAATAAGGTGGGCACACATTTACGTAGGCATTCATCATACTGACTTACCCACATTTACTTCAGCTGCCCCCAGCAGAGTTAAACCATAAGCAGTTCTCTAGCGTTTCTGTAGGGTATAGCTGCACCCTTACAGCTGCACAATAATGCTTGTTGTCAAGAGATTCAATAAAATCATTAACTACGTTTAAGGCTGCTGTAGTTGTGCTGTGATTTTAATTTTTTTTTTAAACCTGACTGAAAATTAAATCAAATATTATTTATAGATAAAAACTATTTTAATTGTTCACTGACAAGGAATTCTAGTACTTTAGCCAGCACAGATAATTTTGAACAGTAGGATTACCCCTTTTTAACAGGGGAAGTACAAAGGCTGATTTCAAGAGGAATTTCAATTAAAAAGATGTGTCAAAGGTGGCGTAATAAAATCAGCTGCTAACTTTAAATAATAAGGCTCCAAGTTATCAGGACCTGTTAATTTTTTAGTATCTAAAAGTTTGAAGGCTTTATGCACCTCAGGGACTGTAATGGAGCTCCAGGAACAAAGAAAGTGTGTAAGGTCTGTCCATTATTTTTTTTTATATTTTTTTGGTAAAGTTTTCTGTGAGCAGACATTTATTTAATATTTATGGAAGGAGTCTCCAGTGTCAGCACTTTAAATGAAGATGTCCAAAACATAAGAGTTACTTGGTAACATGAAAGGAGAGGCTGGTGAGCAAATAACATTTTTGATTATATCCACATTCACTGGATATGAGCAATCTCTGATTGGCTAATCTACTACTAGGCTATCACAGCGGTCTCAAAAGTAGCCGGTCACCGGCGGCAAATCGCCAGCTATGGCTTGTTATGCCGCCAGCTATTGTCAGTCGAGTCACAAAATTTAATATTAAATATTTCTGACAGCAAAAAAAGTTGTGAACGTAAATTACATCCACATCCATCCGTTTTCCTGCCCAATTTGGGCGGTTTTAAGTGCAATTTGGCAGGTTTTGAACATATTTTGGGCTGTAAAACGTCAGCAGTATCTGGCAACATATTTTTTTACTTAATACAAGAAATTAATGGATGCCAACGTTTTTGCCAAAATGGTATTTTATTTTCCATTGTTTAGACAGCTTCAGCATCATACTGTGAGATTCTGTTCAAATTGTTTTTTTCTTCTATGAAGCCTGAGCCATTTATTTTATTACTTTATAATTATTGTTTAATTTAGTCTTCAGGAGAGACTGCCTGCACACAGTACTAGTATTAATAGTTTTTTTCTTACATGAAAGCTGAGGCATTTATATTATATTTTAAGGTAACTTCATGTTGTGCTGTGAAGTTCTATGTACTTTAACTTTTGAACCAACAGGTGCATTTGGATAAGTAAAGCCTATTTTTCTGCATTTTTGTAGTCCTGGTAATCTTTTATATTGGTAAAGTTGTTTATAGGACCATTTCTCAGTGTCTGTTTTTTTAATCAATAGTTTTTCAGTAATAACTTAATATTTAACATATCACTCAATTTTAAACAACCCCCGCGCCTCCCCCATAGTTTCCAAAATTTCTGTGGGAAACACTGGCGTGCATAACAACGCTAATCAAGCTTAAGCTAGACGACCCGCCTCACATACCCGTCCTGGGTAAATGTTATCCCAATTTTAGATGGCCTGTTCCAAACCATCCCGCCCCATGAAAAATTCGTACTTGCATGCATATCTATCTATCTATCTATCTATCTATCTATCTATCTATCTATCTATCTATCTATCTATCTATCTATCTATCTATCTATCTATCTCCCTGCACGCTTTGCTTGCATTATGTCTGCTGCTGGCAGACATTTTACCATTTTGCACCCTGCTGTAAATTATTTGTACCCTGCTATTCTCCCAAACTTTGAAGCCCCTGCTATCAGGTCATATAAAGTGAGTCAAGAAAAACAAAATGGCGGGGAGGTGGGACGGAAGGGGGTTTTGCGAAGGAGCTGACTGTGGTGAAGGGGAGTGGAGGAGCTGCGTTGCCAAACCCTTAGAAAGATATTTTGTTGCCCAATCCTATTCACGCCAGTTATTTCTGTGCAGGTAATTTGTGTTGGAGCGCATTAGCCGGAAGTGAAAGCCAAAATCCAAGTGGAGGACGAGTGGGCAAGTTTTCGTTTACTTTATTAGTTTTTTGAGTTGTTTTGGTAGAGCGGGGGTGTAGGTCCGACGGCCGTCGGCTGGCCTGCACTCCTGCTTTATTTCATTCTTTTGCCCACATCGCTTCACTATGGAGGAGGCTGAAAACGAGGAAGGAGGGGAGGTAAGAGCTGAATCTCAGAGTGATACGCGGGCTAACTTTTGGAGCAATGAGGGGAACAGGCAAGTCGCTGACCGGAGAAAAAGGAGGATGGAGGGAGGAGGAGGGAGCCCCATAAGTAAGGGGAGAAAGGTTGAGGGGGAAGAGTTTAAAGTGTTAATCAAGTTCAAGGGAGATATCGGTAAGCATGACATCTCCAACCCTATGAGACTTACGAAAGTGTTGAAGGACGCTATGGGTGACATAGCATGGGCAAGTTACGTAGGTGCAGATAAGGTGATGGTGTTCTGTAAAACTAAGGAGCAACAGGTAAACGCCTTGAGAGTGACACAGTTAGGGAAGGAGGAGGTTGAATGCTCACAACCAGGATCACAAACAGAAGTAAGAGGGGTCATTACTGGAGTCCCGCTATCCATTACGGAGGAGGTAATGAAATCATACATGGAAGGTGGCACACTAGAGAAGGCAACTCGATTTAACACTACTATTGAGGGGAAGAAGGTACCATCAACAACAATACTGTTGAGCTTTAGTGATTCATGTCTACCCCAGAGGGTTATGATAGGATTTGTTAGTTACCCTGTTAGGCAGTATGTTCCCGACCCGTTAAGGTGCTTTAAATGCCAGCGACTAGGACATATGGCTACAGTGTGTAAATGGAAGAGGAGATGCTGCCGGTGTGGAGGGGATCACGATTACGGGAAATGTGGCGAGGGAGTGGCACCCAAGTGCTGCAACTGTGGAGAGGCACATAGTGCAGCATATAAAGGATGCGTAATTCAACAACAGGAGCAGGAGGTACAGAAATTTAAGGTGGCTAAAGGGGTATCATACGCAGAGGCAGTTCGACAAGTCAAGAAAGTACAGAGCCCTGGAACAGCCGTGGGAATGACAGAAACTCAGCATAGGACATCAGGGGGAGAGGGACCCTTGAGCAGAGGCCAGGTGGGACCAAACACAATGTTGGTGGATAAAACACATTTCCTTGCATTTCTTGCATATGTGATTAACGTCGGAGCCCTAGTAAAGACCCGTACTGAACGCATTGAAGCAATTGTAGCTGCAGCAAAGACATACCTAGATATGACTGATGTGACAATAGAACAGGTTACAGGAGCTCTGCAGGGGGGCAAGAAGAAGCTTGCACAGACAGGTGAATGACATCAAAACCATTGACAATATTACAGTGGAACGCAAGGAGTTTGGTGGCTAACGGCCAAGAGTTTAAAAAATTTGTCTATGAACTCCCTGTACTCCCTGACCTCCTATGTATACAAGAAACGTTGCTGGCACCGCAATTGCAGTTTAAAATTCCAGGATATATGGCAGTACGTAAAGACAGAGTAGACGGGCACGGAGGTGGTTGCTGCACATTTATAGGAGAAAGACTGGTATATAGGGAACTGCAAGTGAGGGGCGAGAGTGAATGTGTGGCTGTAGAGGTGGGATGGACGGGGGGG
The DNA here is from genome assembly GCF_027579695.1 of Neoarius graeffei. NCBI lineage: Eukaryota > Metazoa > Chordata > Actinopteri > Siluriformes > Ariidae > Neoarius > Neoarius graeffei. The sequence continues at coordinate 7,143,497 of NC_083577.1, forward strand.
TGAATATTGTGGTAATGAACTTCTATAACCCATGTAAAGAACTATCTAGGGAGCTCCTAGAAGGAATAGTTGAAACAGGTAGGGAAAAGGTGGTGTGGTGTGGGGATTTTAATGCGCACAACACGCTGTGGGGGAGTGAAACCACTAATAAGAATGGTGAGGCGGTAGAAGATTTTTTGGATAACCAGGCACTAGTATGTCTGAATGATGGAACGGGCACAAGGATAAATAGCAGCACTGGAGCCCTTACAGCCTTAGACCTCACATGTGTATCAAGTTCAATAGCTGGAGTGTGTGAATGGGAGCTGTTAAGTGAGTCTACAGTTGGTAGCGACCACTTCCCAATAGTATGTAGAATAGGAGTGGATGTTGGTAAGGAAGACAACTGGTACCCAGGGAGGTGGTGCTGGGAAAAGGCAAACTGGGAAAAATTCAACCAAATGTGTGAGGCACAGGTAGAGAATATCACAGTAGGAGAGCAGGTGGACGAAGTGGCAAGGGCTTTAGCGAATATGTTACTAGCGGCCACATCAGCTGCTGTACCAAGGTCGACAGGGAAACAAAGGAAGAAAGCAGTGCCATGGTGGACACAAGAATGCACCGAAGCCATACAGACGAGAAACAGAGCATTCAAGGTATTACGAAGGACACTTACTCCAGAGAAAGTTTTAGAGTACCAAAGAACAAGAGCAGTAGCAAGGAAGGTAATCAAGGATGCAAAAAGAAAATGCTGGAAAGAGTACTGTTCCCAAATAGGGCAGGAGGTAGAAGTACAAGAAGTGTGGGGCATGATCAAGAGAATGATGGGGGCAAGTAAAACAAAGAAAATGGCAGTGTTAGTAGAAGGGGACAGGGTGGCCAGCTCCACTAAAGAAAAAGCAGAAATGCTAAAAAATGCTTTTGTGAAGGCACATAGCTCCGCCAATTTAGGCGCTGAGTGGGCAACACACCGGCAGACACTAATAAGGCAGTGGGGAGATGTTTGTAAGAAACGAACTGAGTTTGAGAGCCCTTTAGATGCCAAGATAACATTGTTCGAGCTTAAAAGCGCCTTGGCTAGCACAGCTCAGACATCGCCAGGGCAGGATGGTGTGTGCTATGTAATGCTGAAACATGTGTCTGATACAGTGCTAAGGAAGATACTAGAGCTGTACAACAAAGTATGGATAGAGGGTAGGGTCCCAGTAACATGGAAACATGAACTGATAGTGCCCATAGCCAAGCCAGGGAAGGACCCATCTCAGGCAACTAACTATAGGCCGATTGCACTTACTTCGAACCTATGTAAACTTATGGAGAGGATACTGGTAAATAGGCTGTCATACTATATGGAGAGTAAGGGTTTGTTTTCCAGCTATCAGTGCGGATTCAGGAAAGGATGGTCAACCATAGATGCAATGGTAAGACTAGAAACCGATATTAAGAAAGCACTGGCTATGAAAGAGGTGATAGTGGCAGTATTCTTTGACATACAAAAAGCATACGATATGCTATGGAAAGAAGGACTCATGATGCAGTTAAATAGGCTTGGGGTGGGGGGGGCGCATGTACAACTGGATACTGAGCTTTTTGTTTGGACGCACAATACAGGTCAGGGTAGGCTCAGATCTATCATCGGTTGTAGAGGTAGAAAATGGAACTCCACAAGGCAGCGTCATTAGCCCAGTATTGTTCAACATCATGATAAATGACATTTTTAAAAATGTAGGTTCAGATATAGTGGTCTCACTCTACGCAGACGATGGAGCACTGTGGAGAAGGGGAGGAAATGTTAACCTGGTAGTTAACAAAATCCAACAGGCTATAATGGAGGTGGAGAAATGGGCAGGGGAATGGGGGTTTAAGTTCTCCATATCAAAAACGTGCTGTGAATTTTTCACCAATAAGAAGGTGGGCAGCAATGTGAAGCTGTATTTGTATGGCAAGCCACTGGAAAGAGTGGAGGTTGTGAGATATTTGGGGCTATGGTTTGACAAAAAGCTGACATGGAGAATCCATATAAAGAAAGTTCAGACAAAATGCAAAAGGGTAATAAATGTCATCAGATGTTTAAGTGGACTGGACTGGGGGGCCAATAGAGCCTCCCTGATGACTATGTATTATGCATTGGTACGTTCAACAATTGATTACGGGTGCATGGTTTATGGATCAGCAGCGACCACACAGCTGAAAATACTAGACAGAGTCCAATCTCAGGCACTTAGGCTTTGCAGTGGAGCACTGAGGACCTCCCCTGTGGTCAGCCTACAGGTGGAACTGGGGGAAACACCATTGGCATTAAGAAGGAAGAAGCTAGCCCTAGCTTATTGGGCAAATCTGGGGGGCCATGAGAGGGAACACATTGCACATACAGTCCTGGAGCAGTGCTGGGAGTATGTTGCAAAACGGGGCTGGGGATTTGGGTGGAGCATAGGATCCTGGGCACAAGAGGCAGGGCTCCAAAGAGAAATAATTGCCCCAATTGTTCCAATATCTCCAGTCCCGCCATGGTTCTTTCCTCAACCAACAGTTGACATGGCAATACTGCAGTATGTGCACGAGGGGACAGAGATGGAAGTAGAATCCTTGGCAGGATATGTCAATCAGTACATTAAAGACACACACCATCCTTGCACTGAAATCTACACAGATGGCTCTAAGGACCCAGTAACAGGGCGAGCAGGAGCCTCCATGGTCGTCAGGAGAAGGGGAATTAGCCTGATGTGGAGACTGACAGATGAGCTGTCAGTCTATGCCACGGAAATGACAGCAATAATTAAAGCGCTAGAGTGGGTGGAAGAGGCCAGGCCAGGAAAGGTAGTTATATGTTCAGATTCTGCTGCGGTGATAAACAGCATACAGTCATCTAAGTCATGTAGGATGGACTTATTGTATGAAGTGTATATGGGTTTATACCGTTTGGAAAGATATGAAATCACTGTAATATTCATGTGGATTCCAGCACATGTTGGAGTGTGGGGCAATGAAAGGGCTGACAACATGGCCAAAGAAGCGCTAGAGAGACCAGAACCCGACATAACAGTCCACTTGGGCCGGGGGGAAATGAAAGTGCTAATTAAGAGGGCAGTGATGAAGCAGTGGCAGATGATATGGGACAGGGAGAGTAAGGGAAGGCACTTGTACAATATCCAAAGGGAGGTGGGGAAAGGAGTTAAGGTGAGTGGTAGCAGGAGAGATGAGGTGGTGATAACTAGATTACGGATAGGCCACTCATTACTGAACAGCACTCAGTTCAGATTTGAAAGAGTGGCATCAGGGCAGTGTGAAGGCTGTACCTTGGAGGAGGAAACAGTCCAACATGTTTTGTTTGAATGCCTAGCATATGAGCAGGAAAGGAAACATTGGAAAGATGAGCTTCTTAGAGAGGGTAGAGCTGACTTTAATCAGGCCGCAGTACTGGGAAGGGAGGCCAATATAATGGCAATTCTGAGATATTTAACAACAACAGGGCTATATGCCCGCATTTAAGTAGTAGAGGGTAGCAGAGTCTCCCAGGAACCAGTAGGTGGAGGTATGCGCAAACCAAGCGTAACCCGCCAGTAAACCCAAAAGAAGAAAGAAGAAGAAAAAATGGCGGGGCGCATTGCTGAACCAACCGAGGACGAAATAGAAACTCTACTCGAAAACAAAACCCCAAAAAATACAAAAAAGCAACAAAATATGTAATGAAATTATTTGATGGTAAGAACATATCTTCTTTTTATTTTTCAAGAATTATTATTGTAGCATTTTTCACAAATTGCTACTGCCATTTTGTTGGTTTGTTTACATCCTACGTGGAAATTATTTTGTCAGATGTTTTGTACAAAGTTTTCATTTATTGAATTTGCAAAAAATAAAAATGCTCTGTTTCTCAAAATCCAGTGAATGTGGATATAATGAAACAGTTATTTCATTCAATCTCATCGTACATGGATTATAGTATCGTATATGGCACGTCATCGGCTATCAGCTCATGTACGACTCAATTTAATGGAATAACTGTTAAATAGCCTCAATAACATAAGTGATAACAAGAACCTAAAAGATTCACTTAAAGGATGTTTCAGAACATTGTATGCAACTACAAATGATTACATTTAGAATGAGTTGTTCTGTAATTGTTGGCAAATTGCTGTGGTATAAGAAGATTAAAACACTTCTGGATGTGCTGGTATTGGGAACAGTAACGCGGCTTCATCACACCACCCTGACGTTAATTATCTTCCTATTACAGAACATCCCAATGTGTTTTATTCCATATACTCTGGAGTAATGTTGATGAGAGGTTATGAGAGATGATTATCTTAATAGTAGTAATAATAATAATAATAATAATAATAATAATAAATTTTATTTGTAGAGCGCTTTTCATGATGCTCAAAGATGCTTAACAAGCATAAAATAATCAGTAAAAGAATCATAAGAGAACATAAAAAAAATAAAAATAAGAGTCAGAGGCACTTGACTAAGGAGAGAAAAGTCATAAAATCAATACAATAAAAAGGTATAAGACACGATGTTAATCATAAATTAAAAGCAATTCGAAAGAGATGGGCTTTAAGGAGGGATTTGAATATTGATAGTTCAGTGCAGTCTCGGATGTGTTGGGGGAGGGAATTCCAGAGGGAGGGGGCAGCAATGGAAAAGGCTCTATCGCCCCAGATCCTGTACTTGGTCCTGCATGGTACAGACAGGAGTTTCGCATCAGAGGAACGGACGCTGCGGGAAGGAGCATGAAGATGGAGCAGGTCGGTAAGATAGGAGGGGGCCTAGTTATGGAAGGCTTTGAAGGTGAAAAGGAGAACTTTGAATTGGAGCCGTTGAGGGACAGGAAGCCAGTGGAGTTTCTGAAGGACCGGGGTGATGTGGTCACGGGAACGGGAGTGAGTGAGCAAGCAAGCAGCAGAGTTCTGAATGTATTGAAGTTTATTTAGGACTTTGGTTGATGAGCCGTGAAGAATGCTGTTGCAGCAGTCAATTCTGGATGTACTGAAAGCATGGATCAGAGTTTCTGCAGCAGAAAAGGAGAGTGATGAACAGAGACGTGCTATGTTCTTTAGGTGGAAGGAAGCAGTTCTGGTGATGTAGTTAACTTGGTGTTCAAAAGAGAGGTTGCTGTCAAAAATGACCCCGAGGTTGCAGCTGTGTGGGGAGGGAGACAATGTGGAGTTATTGATGGTGAGGCAGACATTGTGAGCATTTTTTGTGAGGAATTTGGGACTGATGATCATATCTGATTTTTCCCAGTTTAGCATGAGGAAATTGGCTTGCATCCAGGATTTAACCTCAGTGATACAGTTGATCAGAGTAGAGTAAGTTGCAGTAGTGATGGATTTGGTGGAAATGTAGAACTGGACATCATCAGCATAGCAGTGGAAGTGGAGACTGTGCTGATGGATGATGTTGCCAAGGGGGAGCATGTAGAGGATGAATAGAAGAGGACCAAGCACTGAACCCTGGGGGACGCCTTGGGACAAAGGGGCTATGGAGGAAGTACAGTTGTTAATATTGATGAACTGTTGTCTATTTGTGAGATATGACTTTAACCAGGAGAGGGCAGTGCCAGTGATGTTGACATGGGATTCCAGACGGGAAAGAAGAATGGTGTGGTTGATGGTGTCGAAAGCTGCGGTGAGGTCGAGGAGGATGAGAATGCTGAGGTAGAGCCAGAGTCTAAAGAGAGGAATAGGTCATTGGTGACTTTGAGCAGAGCCGATTCTGTGCTGTACTGTGAATGGAAACCAGATGGAAATGATTCAAACAAATCATTTGAACTGAGGTGGGCTTTGATTTGGGAAGCGACAACACGTTCCAGTATTTTTTAGAGAAAGGGGAGATTGGAGATGGGATGAAAATTGCACATGATGTCGGGGTTGAGTCCAGGTTTTTTAAGAATGGGGGTGACAGCAGCCAGTTTGAGCATTTGGGGGACTGAACCAGAACTGAGGGAGGAGTTTATGATCAGTGTGATGAGAGAGCCAGGAAACAGTCCTTGATGAAGTTGGATGGGATAGGATCCAGAATGCAGTTGGAGCTTTTCATTCCCGCCATGATGTTGGCCAGTTCCATTGGGGAAACGGAAGAGCACTGAGACAGGGGCTGAGTGGTGAATTGGAGAGATGCACTTTGGAAGCTGAGGAGGGCAGGGGAGGTGGTCAAATTATTGTAGATGGTATCAATTTTAGTTTGAAAAAATGAAAGGAAAGAGTTACACTTATTAACAGTAAAGGTTTTGAGAGTGTTGTCAATGGTCTTGAGAAGATTGTTTATTGTGGAGAAGACAGCCTTGGGGTTGGTGGAGCCAGAGCGAATAAGGTCTGAGTAATAGATGGGCCGAGCCGTAGTGAGATCTTCTTTGTATTGTTGGAGGTAGTCTGAATAAGCCTGAAAATGCACTGTGAGGCCAGTTTTCTTGTAGAGTCTCTCAAGCTGGCGCTTGTGGGTTTTCATTTGGTGGAGTTCAGGAGTATACCAGGGAGCTGAGTGTGTGAATGAAACGGTTTTGGTTTTAACAGGAGCCATCTGCTCAAGACAGGAGGAGAGTATATCGTTGTAATAATTAACGAGATCAAAGGGATTTTCAGACAGAGGGGGAGAGAAGGTGGACAGTTTACTAGCAAGAAGAGCTGATAGAGCCGAGGGAGAGACAGATTTGAGGTTTCTGAAAGATATATTTCGTTTGTCTTTTGGAATGGAGATAGGGATGTTGATGTCCAAAATGACTGCCAGGTGGTCAGAGACGTCGAGGTTAAGGCTGGAAAGGTGAGGAATTGAGAGTCCAGTGGAGCAGACCAAATCCAAGATGTGACTATGGCTGTGAGTGGGGAAGTTGATATGTTGTGTGAAGTTAAAGCATTGTAATAGTTCCAGGAATTCTGTAGCAAATTTACAGTCAGTCAGTGTCATCAATGTGGATATTAAAATCACCCAGGAGGAGACTAGAAGGTGAGATGGCACATAACTGGGTCAGAAACTCAGAGAAGTCAGAGAAAAAGAAGGCGTTTGGCTTGGGGGAACGGTAAATAACGGCAGCGACCAGAGGAGTGAGGCCTGAGAGTTTGAAAGCAATATGTTCAAAAGAACAAGCAACAGGAGTGGAGATGATGGTTGTGTGACAGTTCATGTAGGTGAGTGGAGCACTGCTGTTGGAGGTGGCCTGGCTCCCCGCAGCGCCAGCAAACCGCCCCGGGCTTCCTCTCTGCACTAGTGCTCTGGGGCTCACTCACCTGAGGGGGGTGAGAGACAGACACAGAAGGGAGAAACGGGAGGGCACCGCGGGTGCGGCGGGCTGGCTGGGGTGGTGCCGGCCCCCGCCTCCGCGGTGGGGGAATGGGGCGAGGAGGAGACACAGGAGGAGGGGGAGAGAGAGAGAGAGAGAGAGAGAGAGAGGAGAGAAGAGGTTGTCTGCTGTCCTGCCGTTGGGACAGCCGCCAAATAGTCCTCCGCCAGCTCGATTGCCTGATCCAGCGACGCCGGGCGGTGGCACTGGACCCACTCTGCGGTTCCTGCTGGTAAACGCGCAATGAACTGCTCCAGTACCACCTGGTCGATGAGTCCCTCGGTGTCACGGTTGTCGGCCCTCAACCACTGCCAGCAGGTGTCCCGGAGTTGCTGGCTAAACGCGAACGGCCTGTTGAACTCTCTCTTCAAAGTTCCTTTCAACTTTCCCTTACGGTACTTGTTCGCTATCGGTCTCGTGCCGGTATTTAGCCTTAGATGGAGTTTACCACCCTCTTTGGGCTGCATTCCCAAACAACCCGACTCCGAGAAGTCTGCGTCCCCGGCGGGGCGGGGGCCGTTACCGGCCTCACACCGTCCACGGGCACCTCTTAACAGTTTCACGCCCCCGGCGGGGCGGGGGTGTTGACCATGAGGTGAGGCGAACAGATAGGGGTGGAGGAATGGGGCGAGGAGGAGACACAGGAGGAGGGGGAGAGAGAGAGAGAGAGGAGAGAAGAGGTTGTCTGCTGTCCTGCCGTCGGGACAGCCGCCAAATGGTCCTCCGCCAGCTCGATTGCCTGATCCAGCGACGCCAGGCGGTGGCACTGGACTCACTCTGCGGTTCCTGCTGGTAAACGCGCGATGAACTGCTCCAATACCACCTGGTCGATGAGTCCCTCGGCGTCGCGGTTGTCGGCCCTCAACCACTGCCAGCAGGCTCTCGCTCTCTCTCCTTAAATAGGGCGCGGTCACTGGGGAAGACACACAAACACGTTAATTAATGTCAGGTGCAGTGATTCTGCTACTTACCTTCCCTGACTCCGCCCTCCGTTCACAGACTGATGCTTGACCACGCCCCCGCAGCCACAGGTTGTTTTAATGTCCTCCCTGAATACAGCAGCGACACCACCTCCCTACCCATCAGTGTGGGGTTGGTCAATGTAAGTGAATCCTGTTGGTGTTGTCTGGTTTAATGAGAAATAGTCCAGAGGTTTGTGCCAGGTTTCAGTGAGACAAAGGAAATCCAGATTGTCAACTATAAATTCGTGCAGGATAAGACTTTTTTTTTTGTTGAGCGAACGAATGTTCAGCAAAGCCATTTTCAGGTGGCGTTGCTTTATAATTGGTTGTGAGGACCGGGGAAGGGGACGAAGATTAGCCAGATTCACATGTTGTTTGTTGTGGTGACGTAATACAGAAGTTGGTGCACGACAGGACCATAGGGATGGAATAGAATATGGAGACGAAGCGTAATGTGTAAGCATGCGGCCAGATCCTCTGTGTAGAGAATGGCCACGGCTAAGTATTCCAATCTCCCTGAAAATGTCCATATAATCCGGACACAGGTGGTTATTGAGGTTGTGAAGATCCCCTTTATCAGCCAGCCGGATATCATTGGTGTTTCCCTCGTAGGTGAACAAGGCCCAGTTGGTTTCAGATTTTTCATCCACCACCTCATTACACGGAGTGCAGAATTATTAGGCAAGTTGTATTTTTGAGGATTAGTTTTATTATTGAACAACAACTATGTTCTCAATCAAACAAAAAGACTCATAAATATCAAAGCTGAATATGTATGGAAGTTAGAGTGGGGTGTTTTTAGTTTTGGCCATTTTAGGAGAATATGTATGTGTTCAGGTAACTTTCACTGTGCAGAATTATTAGGCAACTTAATAAAAACCAAATATGTAGCCATTTCACTTATTTATTTTCACCAGGTACACTGATATGACAACTCCAGATTTGCAAATAAACATATCTGACATTCAAACACAAAACAAAAACAAATCAGTGACCAATATAGCCACCCTTCTTCATGAGGACATTCAAAAGCCTTCCATCCATAGATTCTGTCAATTTCTTTATCTGTTCACGACCAACATTGTGTGCAGCAGCAACCACGGCCTCCCAGACGCTGTTCAGAGAGGTGTACTGTTTTCCCTCTTTGTAGACCTCACATTTTATAATGGACCACAGGTTCTCTATGGGGTTTAGGTCAGGTGAACAAGGGGGCCATGTCATTATTTTTTTCACCTTTCAGACCTTTACTGGCTAGCCACGCAGTGGAGTATTTGGACGCATGAGATGGAGCATTATCCTGCATGAAAATCATGTTCTTCTTGAAAGATGCTGACTTTTTCCTATACCACTGCTTGAAGGTTTCTTCCAGGAACTGGCAGTAGGTCTGGGAGTTGAGTTTGAGTCCATCCTCAACTTGAAAAGGTCCAACAAGCTCGTCTTTGATGATACCAGCCCATAGCAGTACTCCACCTCCACCTTGCTGGCGTCTGAGTCAGAGTGGAGCTCTGTGCCCATTACTGATCCAGCCACAGGCCCATCCATCTGGCCCATCAAGAGTCACTCTCATCTCATCAGACCACAGCACCTTAGAAAAATCAGTCTTAAGATATTTCTTGGCCCAGTCTTGACGTTTTATCTTGTGTGCCTTACTCAGTGGTGGTCGTTTTTCAGCCTTCCTTACCTTGGCCATGTCCCTCAGTATTGCACACCTTGTACTCTTTGACACTCCAGGAATGTTGCAACTCTGGAATATGGCAGAACTGGATGCTAATGGCTGCTTGTTAGCTTCACGCTTGATTTTCCGCAGATCATGTGCAGTTATTTTGCGCCTTTTTTTCCCCCGCACGCTTCTTTCGACCCTGTTGACTATTTGCAATGAAACGCTTGATTGTTCGGTGATCACGTTTCAACATCTTCGCAATTTCAAGAGTGCTGCATCCGTCTGCAAGACATCTCACAATTTTAGACTTTTCAAAGTCTGTCAGCTCTCTCTTCTGACCCATATTGCCAGAGGAAAAGAGGTTGCCTAATAATTATGCACACCTGATATAGGGTGTTGATGTCATTAGACCACACCCCCTCTCATTACACAGATGCACAGCACCTGATATACTTAATTGGTAGTAGGCTTTCAAGCCTAAACAGCTTGGAGTGGGACAACATGCATTAAAAGGATGTTGTGGTCAAAATACTCACTTGCCTAATAATTCTGCACTCAGTGTATAGGCGGCTGTGAGCGCGGCACCGTTTTTACTCAAATTCACCGCCATCGCAAGTTAAAAAAAATAAACCGAGTCCTGAACCAAAAGCGCAGCTTCCACACAGCACAGGGAGACTCAGGCGCCAGAGAGGGGAGCCACACCTACCGGAAGTTTTTTAATCTTGATAAGAAAATGTATAAGAACAACCAATAACAGAAACCTTCTGACTGGTTTTATAACACCTGTTATAATATCCCTTGCTTTGGTTAACGTTTGTAAATGCAGCTCTGTCGGTTTAATGTTTTCATTAAAATACCAGCAGTGACATTATGTCTCGATTTAGAGCAGTGTAAGCCCAAACACCCAGAAAAACAGGGATCTGTCCTGAGGACTGTTTCATATTCATGGAAAAATCTGACTGGTTTCTTGTGCTGTGTCCCTGGTTCAGCTTCTGTTTTGCACATGTTCACAATTTAACATGATTTAGTTGTGGTCTGCAAACCTTGTGGAAAAGAAAGAGTTTAAAGGCACACCCAGGTGCAGTATGCGTTCACATGGCAGGAATAATCTGACAGAAATGAAAGGAAAAACAGAACATATGAAGGATCTATAGGAACAAATATCCTACTATTGCACAGAGGTGACGGGTTGTGTGTGTTTAGACAATGACCAGGAAGGTTTATTTCTCAACAGGAAATATCAGAGTTCTATGTCCGTGTGTGTATGTGAGAGGGAGAGAGAGATTGCGTGTGTTTGTTTTCATTGCTGCTCCACTGCACTCTAACTATTCGTGGAATTTTCCGATTAGCTATTCCGTCTGGAGAGAGTTCACTTGCTGTATATATACTGAACAGGAAGAACAGTTCTGACAGAATAAAGCACGTGATAGTTTGCCTTTGAAAAGAAAGGTTTCTTGGCTTAATATCACTGATTCTGTTCATCAAAATTGCATAAAGTCAAACCTGAACCTTAAACAAGTGCACACACATTCCACCAACGGCTTTGTTTTTCTTCAGATTCATCCTTGCTGTATCTCTATGATCAAGTTGATGTCTTGTTGGAGCATGTGTAAATTTGATGCAGAAGCCTTAGCCTAATGGTTAGAGGAGCAGCTTTAGGCCCAAAAGGTTGCTGATTCCATTCCCTAGACCAGCAGGATTGCTGTGCCCTTGAGCAAGGTCCCTAACCCCAACCGCTCCCTGGCTGCCGTGGGTATGTTGTATGCTGCTCTGGATAAGAGCGGCCACTAAATGCCTGTAATGTTTTAATGAGAGTGATGATAAAAAAAAAATACATGGTTGATTTCACTGTTAAATATCAGTATCATCAAACATTACAGAAAATATATATATATATATATATATATATATATATGTGTTATTTACCAGGGCGGCACGGTGGTGCAGTGGTTAGCGCTGTCGCCTCACAGCAAGAAGGTCCTGGGTTCGAGCCCCGGGGCCGGCGAGGGCCTTTCTGTGTGGAGTTTGCATGTTCTCCCCGTGTCCGCGTGGGTTTCCTCCGGGTGCTCCGGTTTCCCCCACAGTCCAAAGACATGCAGGTTAGGTTAACTGGTGACTCTAAATTGACCATAGGTGTGAGTGTGAATGGTTGTCTGTGTCTATGTGTCAGCCCTGTGATGACTTGGCGACTTGTCCAGGGTGTACCCCGCCTTTCGCCCGTAGTCAGCTGGGATAGGCTCCAGCTCGCCTGCGACCCTGTAGAAGGATAAAGCGGCTAGAGATGATGAGATGAGATGTTATTTACCAGCTGGGAGGTCCGTATGGTGAAATACCGTGACCAAGGTCTTGAAAGTACTGAGCGAGGCCCTCTGGGCCGAGGTCAGTATTCAAGGCCGAGGTCACAGTATTTCACCATATGGCCTGACCTTAAACTGGTAAATAATATATATATTTTTTTCTTTACCAAATTCTAACAGAAAACGAGAGCACCCGAAAGGGAAAACCGAGCCGAGGCGACCCGCCATTTTGAATCCTCATTCACGGCTGTAATGCAAATTGCTTCCTCCTCGGTATACAAGTGCACTTCCATGGCAGGAAAAAAACCTACATTTTGCCGCCTATGTAGTCCCCTATTTATACAAAATTGAGTAATTCAGGATTCAGCCATGTTTTTGCTCAGCGTTAGCAACAGTTACAGGTTTTTAGCTTTCTCCTGAATTGTTTTATTTCTTCTTCCTCAGGGTAGTAAAACTCGCTTTCGCTGTGAAGACTGCCGTTATCGCTATCCATGCTGTAAAATTAATACGATTCTCCTGAGAAATGCTGGCAAAAATTTATAAGATTTTTGATAATCTTATAAATAAATCTTATTTAAAAAAAGATAAATGTTGACAAAAAATGCCACTATGTTTGTTGCTGTTGTGAACGAGCGAGTCGCCAGAGGTCCATAACCGGGTTCCGTAACTGGGGTCCGTATCGTAGGATACGGATCCGCTCGCCAGCCAATCAGAGCGCAGGATTTGATGGAAACCGGACCGTGAAAAAAATAAAGTGTAGCGAGAGTAGTATTGTTACACATTCCTACTTCTCAGTGCAAGTCACAAGTCACTGCTTGCCATTTCATTCATGTCACATGCTTTGTTATGGTTCCCATCCTATCTCCACCCCTGTCTTATCATTGGTTTGTTACCCTAATGTGTTCACCTGTTCTGTGTTTCAGTACTTCTGTTCCTTTGTCTCATTTGCGAAGTCTTGCTGAGTGTTTCATGTTGTTCTGAGCATTGTTTCTTCATGTATCATATTCTGTGATGTTGCCTATATGTGTGTTGTCTTGGATGTCCCTTGCCACTGAAAAAAAAATACCACACCAAGTTTGTGCATTTGCACTCTGACTCCATGAACAAATATTTAGTACATAAGAGCACTATCATGGAGTCTTGGGTAGATGAACCACTACCCACTGTATTTATATTCAAGTGTGTTTAAATATTTTACTATATTTAAACACACTTGAATATCATTGCACAGTTTTTAGGTCATTATATCATTTCACATCAGTGATATGACATTTTAGTCGATATGATATACAACAAAGGTTTTAAGATAGACAATGGATATTCCGCAAACCTGCTCCATGTGAGATTAGTTGTGAAGCTTAGTTTAGCTCCGTGAACTCTATTGCCCAAGCCTTGTGCTCGTGTAGTACCATTGTACGGAAAGAATAATCAGGAACAATTGTTCTGCCGTTGTGCACACTGAAAAAAGCAAGTATGATATATAGTTTGCTTCTCATTGAAATGTGATAAATATCTAATTTACTGGTTTGAATTATGTAGGAAGAATCAATTGGGGGGCGGCACGGTGGTGTAGTGGTTAGCGCTGTCGCCTCACAGCAAGAAGGTCCTGGGTTCGAGCCCCGTGGCCGGCGAGGGCCTTTCTGTGTGGAGTTTGCATGTTCTCCCCGTGTCCGCGTGGGTTTCCTCTGGGTGCTCCGGTTTCCTCCACAGTCCAAAGACATGCAGGTTAGGTTAACTGGTGACTCTAAATTGAGCGTAGGTGTGAATGTGAGTGTGAATGGTTGTCTGTGTCTATGTGTCAGCCCTGTGATGACCTGGCGACTTGTCCAGGGTGTACCCCGCCTTTCGCCCGTAGTCAGCTGGGATAGGCTCCAGCTTGCCTGCGACCCTGTAGAAGGATAAAGCGGCTAGAGATGATGAGATGAGATGAGAATCAATTGACATAGTATTATTAGGCTTGACAGCGTGCTGCTGCGCTGATGAAACTCCCGTATGTTTGTATGGGAGAACAGCATGTTTTCGTTTGGCGTTTAAAGACATTTAAAAGTGTTTAATCTACATAAAACTAGTGTTGTTTCAAGAATAAATAACATCTCATCCCATCTCATTATCTCTAGCTGCTTTATCCTGTTCTACAGGGTCGCAGGCGAGCTGGAGCCTATCCCAACTGACTACGGGCGAAAGGCGGGGTACACCCTGGACAAGTCGCCAGGTCATCACCGGGCTGACACATAGACACAGACAACCATTCACACTCACATTCACACCTACGGTCAATTTAGAGTCACCAGTTAACCTAACCTGCATGTCTTTGGACTGTGGGGGAAACCGGAGCACCCGGAGGAAACCCACGCGGACACGGGGAGAACATGCAAACTCCACACAGAAAGGCCCTCGCCGGCCACGGGGCTCGAACCCGGACCTTCTTGCTGTGAAGCGACAGCGCTAACCACTACACCACCGTGCCGCCCAATAAATAACATATTTACGGAATATATTGTAAATTTTGTGCGCCGTTTTGATGAGCTTTTACTTTAAGCATTTTAAAATGTTGTGTAAGGCAGCTGGGCCATAGAAGGTTCACGCTGCACGCTGCATGCTGCACACTACACGCTACACGCGTGTAAAGAAAAGTGGACAAACGTAGCATGACTTGCTCTGGGCCATAGAACGGCGTTCACGTTGCACGCTGCACACTTCACGCGTGAAGCGAGAAATGAACATGCACACTTTTTTCTAGGCGTGAAGATGGAAATTCCAGTCAATGCATGCGGTCACCGCCGCGCCAGCCAATCAGAACGGGTCTAGGGAGATAACTCTATGCTTTCAGGGGAAAACTTCAGAAAAAATATAATTGAATGGTATAATTGAAAAATAGTTCTTCATCGGGATTGTCAAGCAGATTATAGAATGTTCGGTGAAATTCACCACGGGTTTCTCTCAGAAGGAAGTGTTCTCGGCTCCAAATTCTGTTCCTTTTTCTCTTCCTCTGTCTCAGTAAAAGCAGAATGAGGCAATCGTCGTCATCCGAAGAGTCCATATTGTTGGTTACTCGGTCAAAGTAGAACAGACGCAACACGTGAACATCCAAGCATGAAGTTTAATGGCCCAGGGTCCGGTTCTTCACGTGAACGTGTAGCGTGCAGCATGCAGCGTGCAGCGTGAACCTTCTATGGCCCAGCTGCCTAATGCAATGCACCAAACTCACAGGCACCACCATCTTGGGTTTTTTTAGTGATATTCGTTACCGGTCCGTGTGTTTTGTTGTTGCTTCCAGCTCACTCACTGTTGGTTCAATTAGCTTGGAACTCATGATTCCCACCTAGTGGTTGAATATCTCATGGTGACTTGTTTTTCCAATAAAATCAGCTGAACAGTTTGCTGTCTAGTGCCTGCGAAAGATCGGATCACTGAGGAAAATTTTATATCCTCAGGGGTCGAAATTAAGCATGTACCGACGGACATGGGCAAGTCATTCTCATACTCAGGCAACAATAAAATTATCACTAGTTGTCCGTTGGACAACTGTGTTTGAATGTCTATTTTACCAAGAAAAATTTAGTTGTTGTGATTCCTAACAGAAACAGAATGAAAACTTTATTTTTCCCATCTTTTCTTTTGTTTGTCCTTGACTTTGGTTCGTTGCGGTAGTTGACGCTTCCATTCGCGAGATGGCGCTATATGATATTATGATTATTCACACGAGGCGCCACTGTCACGTAGGCTAGAACGAACGAAGCGTCTTTTTGGACTGATTTTTAATTCTGATTTGATCAGTTACACTTGACCATGATGACATGATGTTTGCTGACTGTTTAACATGTTTAATAGAAGATACTAGTACAACCCCGATTCCAAAAAAGTTGGGACAAAGTACAAATTGTAAATAAAAATGGAATGCAATGATGTGGAAGTTTCAAAATTCCATATTTTATTCAGAATAGAACACAGATGGCACATCAAATTTTAAACTGAGAAAATGTATAATTTAAAGAGAAAAATTAGGTGATTTTTAAATTTCATGACAACAACACATCTCAAAAAAGTTGGGACAAGGCCATGTTTCCCACTGTGAGACATCCCCTTTTCTCTTTACAACAGTCTGTAAACGTCTGGGGACTGAGGAGACAAGTTGCTCAAGTTTAGGGATAGGAATGTTAACCCATTCTTGTCTAATGTAGGATTCTAGTTGCTCAACTGTCTTAGGTCTTTTTTGTTGTATCTTCCATTTTATGATGCGCCAAATGTTTTCTATGGGTGAAAGATCTGGACTGCAGGCTGGCCAGTTCAGTACCCGGACCCTTCTTCTACGCAGCCATGATGCTGTAATTGATGCAGTATGTGGTTTGGCATTGTCATGTTGGAAAATGCAAGGTCTTCCCTGAAAGAGACGTCGTCTGGATGGGAGCATATGTTGCTCTAGAACCTGGATATACCTTTCAGCATTGATGGTGTCTTTCCAGATGTGTAAGCTGCCCATGCCACATGCACTAATGCAACCCCATACCATCAGAGATGCAGGCTTCTGAACTGAGCGCCGATAACAACTTGGGTCGTCCTTCTCTTTAGTCTGAATGACACGGCGTCCCTGATTTCCATAAAGAACTTCAAATTTGGATTCGTCTGACCACAGAACAGTTTTCCACTTTGCCACAGTCCATTTTAAATGAGCCTTGGCCCAGAGAAGACATCTGTGCTTCTGGATCATGTTTAGATACGGCTTCTTCTTTGAACTATAGAGTTTTAGCTAGCAACGTTCTATGGCACGGTGAATTGTGTTCACAGATAATGTTCTCTGGAAATATTCCTGAGCCCATTTTGTGATTTCCAATACAGAAGCATGCCTGTATATGATGCAGTGCCATCTAAGGGCCCGAAGATCACGGGCACCCAGTATGGTTTTCCGGCCTTGACCTTTACGCACAGAGATTCTTCCAGATTCTCTGAATCTTTTGATGATATTATGCACTGTAGATGATGATATGTTCAAACTCTTTGCAATTTTACACTGTCGAACTCCTTTCTGATATTGCTCCACTATTTGTCAGCGCAGAATTAGGGGGATTGGTGATCCTCTTCCCATCTTTACTTCTGAGAGCTGCTGCCACTCCAAGATGCTCTTTTTATACCCAGTCATGTTAATGACCTATTGCCAATTGACCTAATGAGTTGCAATTTGGTCCTCCAGCTGTTCCTTTTTTGTACCTTTAACTTTTCCAGCCTCTTATTGCCCCTGTCCCAACTTTTTTGAGATGTGTTGCTGTCATGAAATTTCAAATGAGCCAATATTTGGCATGAAATTTCAAAATGTCTCACTTTTGACATTTGATATGTTGTCTATGTTCTATTGTGAATACAATATCAGTTTTTGAGATTTGTAAATTATTGTATTCCGGTTTTATTTACAATTTGTACTTTGTCACAACTTTTTTGGAATCGGGGTTGTAGTTACGTATACCTAGTTGTTTTACTGTTCATCATGATGAAATAAACACCAAACACATATGAGTGTTATAACTTTATTTCTATCAATCAGTAATCAAACAATGGCAAAACAAGTTGAAATATTTTACTGCATACTCTATAATATACATCCAGATTGCTTTTTATGCAAATTACTTACCCAGTCAACCTGCAAAAAAGTAGGGCAACTGATACATGCATGCAGGCAAGCAAATTTTAGGGGTTGGTTGCCCTGAGGGCAAGTACATTCAAAAGTTAATTTCGACCCCTGCATCCTTCCTAAAAATCAATGATTTTCCAATTTTTTTTTTCACGGAGAAAAATGGGAAGGTGTATAAATATCAGTCATACTGTTTTAAAGAGAATTAACAAAAGTTTGACCCTCTTATACACAGCGCATTCGAGCAGCACCGTCATTAGTCATGCTTGGTGTCCACAGTTTAAAGTCAACATTACCCAGTAAATTCTGGCTTTTATGTGGAAACGCAAAAGATGTACCAGTTTCATTGATGTATTACTTTTAAGCCTTCTACAGTAGGTGCATAATTGTGATCTACAAGAAGAAGCCTTTATCTGTAATTCTTACCCTGATACTGAAAACTCTAAATCTCTTTTTTTTTTTTTTGGCTTTTTGGCCTGTTCATTTCTGATTGAGGTTTATTTCTCATGAATGGAAAATTAAACCAATGGAAAATGATTGCTGGTTTGTGACCGGGGCAACGGACAGAAATGGAAATTTTATAAAACACTGGATTTTCAAATGTTCATAACTTTGGGGGTTTTTTTAGAATGCATTTACAAAATTAAACAAGCTTTCAATTCATATCTTCATGCTCTTTAATTTGATATATTACACAATACTATGACAACTACTTGAAAAAAAAAATGGCCTGTCATTGCTCGTATTATGGGGGATTTAGCTCAAGTGGTAGAGCACCTGCTTAGAGTGCAAAAGGTAGTGGGATTGATGCTCACATTCTCCAAAGCAACAAATATAACAAAGGTGGCACAGTGGTTAGCACGGTCCCCTCACAACAAGAAGTTTCTGGGTTTGAGCCCAGTCCCCGATGGGGGCCTTTCTGTGTGCATGTTCTCCCTGCGTCTGCATGGGTTTCCAAAGACATGTGGTTAGGTTAACATGGGGTAGCTATGGCCTAAAGGTTGGGCTGAAGTGCCCTTGAGCAAGGTACCTAACCCCCAACCGCTCCCTGGGTGCCATGGCTTGGTAATGCAGTGAGCTGTGCTAATGCCTCATAATGTCAAGGTTCTGAGTTTGAACCTGAGCTTAGGTGAGCACAAGGTCGTTGGTTTTGTTTCAAAGATTTGTAAGTCCATGATCAAATTATGTTAGTCGCAACTCATGTGGAGCCAATGTACATATCTGAATCAAGTAAATTCAACTTTTTTTCCAGTTCAGAAAAAGCAGAGACAGTGTAAAAACTAAACATTGTTAAAATTATATGAACAACGGTATATGAAATAAAAATCTGGCCTTCAATTAAATAATCCATAGTTATGTGCCTTTGTTATAACTGACTGTTTGTATTTTGAGATCAAGTATGCAATAAAAGGGAACTGAAGTCATTTTTAAACTTGCTTTATTTCTTAATTAACATTATTCAATTACGTTTTCAGTTTTATTAACCTTATATCGTGACTCGTATTGGCATATTATATTACACTTAT
The DNA here is from genome assembly GCF_027579695.1 of Neoarius graeffei. Classification (NCBI taxonomy): domain Eukaryota; kingdom Metazoa; phylum Chordata; class Actinopteri; order Siluriformes; family Ariidae; genus Neoarius; species Neoarius graeffei. Next base: position 7,162,826 of record NC_083577.1, read on the forward strand.
CAGCCTTTTCGGTTTTTAGCCATGTTGAATGTAGTTCGTTTGGTCCACGGCAGGCGTCGCTTATCCGCGCGATCTTCACGAGACTTATGCAAGACTTCAAACGTGAAGTGTCAGTGCCACCATTTTGAAAACTGTTTACACAGCAGCCAGATCGCCATCTCATCTCATCTCATTATCTCTAGCCGCTTTATCCTTCTACAGGGTCGCAGGCAAGCTGGAGCCTATCCCAGCTGACTACGGGCGAAAGGCGGGGTACACCCTGGACAAGTCGCCAGGTCATCACAGGGCTGACACATAGACACAGACAACCATTCACACTCACATTCACACCTACGGTCAATTTAGAGTCACCAGTTAACCTAACCTGCATGTCTTTGGACTGTGGGGGAAACCGGAGCACCCGGAGGAAACCCACGCGGACACGGGGAGAACATGCAAACTCCACACAGAAAGGCCCTCGCCGGCCCCGGGGCTCGAACCCAGGACCTTCTTGCTGTGAGGCGACAGCGCTAACCACTACACCACCGTGCCGCCCCCAGATCGCCATATCATTCCAATTTAGATTAATATCGAGATTTGCCAGCTTCATCAGTGATGGCGTGTCAGTCCTGCGCGCTGTGACATGTGCATCTGAAGGCGCGCCTCGGGCTGCGCACACACCTAGTGGACTCCAGCACACGCGCCGTGAACAAGGCGCACCTGAGTTCAATTAACGAACTGTGTGTTTGCCTATTTAAGGACTGGGCTGATGCATTTGCATCGCGAAGTATTACGATATGCATTACCGAGCCTTTCTACCTGTTGTCTTGATTTCCTGTTTCACGATCTTTGTGCCTGGGCCATCCTTAAAAAAATCCGTTTCCTGTCCACCGGGTGAGCAAAAAAATTTTCAGTCGGGAGGGAGGGATTTTTTTTTTTTTAACTTTATGGATGGATAAGAAATCACAATGCTGTGTTTGCTTTTTCTTTCAGTACTTTTTTATTACAAAAGCAGACACATTTAATAAAATATGACGGTTTAATCAACTGAAACTTGTACAAAAACTTTAAGTTAGCATTTTAAATGCTGACTGCAACATTTGCAAAACTTTTACAAAGGTACTTAAAATGTCCGACACACGGACTTTTTGTAGTTCTAAATCGAGCGTTAGGCCTAGTTCGGATGAAATTACACTATTAAATTATCACTGAATGATTTGTTTTTCTGAATCTTTACTATTTTGTTGTTCGCTAGAATACCATTTTGCGATTTCACACTTAAGCAAATGTTTGAAAACTCCGGATCTCCTTCCTTCATGGTGGCTGCCATTTTTTTGTGCCGCACGGCACATGCGCAGAGCTGATTCGACAGGGCTTTCCACAAGCGCCGCCTGCCGGCCATACAGCCGACTACACAATTAAGTCCAGCCGGCTACTTTAATGACTATTATTTTTGTAGCCCACAGGCTCTAAATATTAATTTTCAATTTTAATAAAATTAAATGTTTATCTAACGGACTGACAATAATGTCAAACTGAACCGCACTCATTTAAGTTGTGATTCGCGCTGTTTGTACCGATAATAACCACAAATTCCCCGCCGACTTCGTTGATCAAGGGAGAGTAACTCATCCGCGGCCCTGACATGCGGTGTGTGTGTGCGCACTCGGCGGAGGCAGTAGTGTGTCGGGGCTGTTGGAGGCGACAACGGAGGGAACAGAAGCAGAGATAACGCTTATTTTGTCTCCGGTAAACCAGTCTTCTCTCGTTCAATTACGTGCTGGCATCAAAAGACACCGTTGGTTGTAAATGAACCCAAACTGAGTGGTTGGAGTGTATTTTCATACACAAATGGAGAAATGTTGGCTGAGTGTGTAATTGTGTAGCCCCACTGCAGACCGTTGTCGTTGTTAATTCATAGCATGCTCAGCTGCGTGAATGTGTCATGCACCGGAAATAAGAGATTTACAAGCCAGGAACGCCTCATGATGCAATACGCAAGAAAAGAAAGAAGATTTACTGCCATTTTACTTTGTATTTGAGTAAAGTGAATAAATAAATGGTCTGTGGAAAATACATTTAATCCTGGGAACTGCATGCACAGGAGTTTATTTTGTGTTTACTCCCCCCGGCTGGCTACTTATTTGTCATGGCTGGCTAGTATGAGCCTTAGTGGAAAGCCCTGGGAGTGCGGAAATGTCAAGTTCGATTTTAGATTTACGAACCCGAAAAAAATGTCGAAAAACCGGCGTTAAAAAAAAAATTTCAACCGCACAAACGGCACTCACCCGGCTGGTGGACCGGAAACAGAACATTTTTTAATAATGGCCCTGTTTCTCGTTTTTGTCCTTACTTAGCCTTTGATGTACTGTTTGCGCCTCAACCGACCCTTTTGCCTGTATTCTCGTTTTTGATTGTTTGCCTGTGCACATATTGTCTTACTGTATATATATTCTTTACTTTATTAAACTGTATACTTCTGCACATACATCCGCCTCCCTCGCGTACGTGACATGGAGATTATTCCATACGACTTTGAACCAACGTGGAGTAGAGAAGAGTTGGAAAGACGACAGGATAAGGACGAGTCCGTCGCGCTGGTATTTACATCATTACTGTCGTACAATTAAAACGTGCCAGATCAGGTGGCTGGTGGGTTTTCAGAATAATAAATACATGTGTGTATTTTTGTGATAAATACATATACTGAGCACATTTCCCACATAATCCTCGCTAAGGTTTCGGACAGCACTACAAAATGGCGTCCCCACTACATAGTGCCCTATATAGTGAGTAGGGAGCGATTTCAGACACAGAGAAAACGTCCAGCTTGATTACATCAGCATTCGAAGGAGGGCGCGCAGGTCTTTTGACAACCTTGGCAGATGTTGGTCACTTTGATTTCCACTGTATGTTTTACTTCCGTCCTACGAAGTCTCATACAGGTCTCAGCAAATCTCGTTTACGGCCATTGCTTTGACATATGGACTGATATATTACAGAGCATATTTCAAACACTCATTACGAGAAATTGCTGTGATTTTCTCTTTTTGTGATTAAAATTGAGTGATATGTTAAATATTAAGTTATTACTGAAAAACTATTGATTAAAAAAAACAGACACTGAGAAATGGTCCTATAAACAACTTTACCAATATAAAAGATTACCAGGACTACAAAAATGCAGAAAAATAGGCTTTACTTATCCAAATGCTCCTGTTGGTTCAAAAGTTAAAGTGCAGAGAACCTCACAGCACAACATGAAGTTACCTTAAAATATAATATAAATGCCTCCGCTTTCATGTAAGAAAAAAAACTATTAATACTAGTACTGTGTGCAGGCAGTCTCTCCTGAAGACTAAATTAAACAATAATTATAAAGTAATAAAATAAATGGCTCAGGCTTCATAGAAGAAAAAAACAATTTGAACAGAATCTCACAGTATGATGCTGAAGCTGCCTAAACAATGGAAAATAAAATACCATTTTGGCAAAAATGTTGGCATCCATTAATTTCTCATCTCATTCTCATTATCTCTAGCCACTTTATCCTTCTACAGGGTCGCAGGCAAGCTGGAGCCTATCCCAGCTGACTACGGGTGAAAGGCGGGGTACACCCTGGACAAGTCACCAGGTCCTCACAGGGCTGACACATAGACACAGACAACCATTCACACTCACATTCACACCTACGGTCAATTTAGAGTCACCAGTTAACCTAACCTGCATGTCTTTGGACTGTGGGGGAAACCGGAGCACCTGGAGGAAACCCACACGGACACGGGGAGAACATGCAAACTCCACACAGAAAGGCCCTCGCCGGCCCCGGGGCTCGAACCCAGGACCTTCTTGCTGTGAGGCGACAGCGCTAACCACTACACCACCGTGCCGCCCCCATTAATTTCTTGTATTAAGTAAAAAAATAATGTAAAGTGCACACAGTCCTTCACTGTAAACATAACACACTTTCAGTAACAGAATTTAAGCCTATATAAACACTGACTCGCACATGCTGCTTCTCTTGAACGTATACACGGAAGTAAGGCGGAAGGTAGTTTGTGACGTCACCTCAAGACGATGCCAACGATTGGTCAAATTTGCAGGAAAGTTGCGGTGATTGGATATAATTGCAACACCGCCCTGAATTCGCAGGGATTGGTTGAATTTGCGTTGAAGTTGCAAATCGCAACATCGCGAAATCCTGGAGGGTCTGATTAGGGTGGTCTGGTGTAGTGGTTAGCGCTGTCGCCTCACAGCAAGAAGGTCCGGGTTCGAGCCCCGTGGCCGGCGAGGGCCTTTCTGTGCAGAGTTTGCATGTTCTCCCCGTGTCCGCATGGGTTTCCTCCGGGTGCTCCAGTTTCCCCCACAGTCCAAAGACATGCAGGTTAGGTTAACTGGTGACTCTAAATTGACCGTAGGTGTGAATGTGAGTGTGAATGGTTGTCTATGTGTCAGCCCTGTGAGGACCTGGCGACTTAGGACAACCGAGACGACTACAAGGCAGCATTTGCAACTGTGCAAACTCTGAAGGTTGTTAATGACACAGCAGAACGAGGAGTAGCTCTGACTGAAGAATACAATGCACTGATTACCACCAATGAAGAACAAAAACAGTATTTGCTTCAAGTTGTCCAAGACCACCGAGAAAAATTCCACAATGTGAATGAAGCGACACTGATGCAGTGACTGAAAATCCTAGAAAACCTGAACTTTTTTTGTTATGTTGCCTTGCTACTCCAGAAAACTCAATGACTTGTACATTATTCAAAATGTTTTGTTGTGTACCATAATTTTTTTCAAGTATCATAAATAAACATTATTACTTACGACAAGCATTTATTCTTTACACCTGCATTGCAAACAGGGCGATGTATTGATAATTTGACATGCTGTTGTCCAATATTTCAGAAGGTTTAAGCAACCTTTAATAATTATTCAAAATGTTCCAAATTTAGGTAAATTAGTTTTTTTCATAACCAAACAAATCTGAAGGGTGAGAGTTTCAGAATTAATAATATGAAAATTTACCCCCATATAAGGCCCACCCTAGTACGTATATGTATAGTTTTTGCCATGTTGCTTCTCGAGCTTTGTTAATTGCTGAGGCATTGCTTTTATTTGCAGTAATGTTTTTATGACAGTTGTATAATTTAATTATACACTGCCCTGCCAAAAAAAAAAAGTCGTGCACTGTAATGGAAACTTCTAATAAACACTTCAGAACGCTTAGCAGTTGTCTTTTCAATTATTTATTATAGTGGATCTTATAAAACAGGAAAAGAAAAGGAGGCACCACCTCAGGTAATGCCGAGAGTGCGCACTCTGAGTTGTCTTAGTGGCTGTTATCTATTATACTCTAAAGGCATTCACTTACTGCTCGCGTCTGCACATGATTGGCTTGAGGCTTGCCCTTGAAGCTAAACATTGGTTCTTTGTTAGAGCATGTACCTGGTGTGCTCTGAGATGCGCAACGGATGCGTGGTTAGGCATAACATGAAACATAAATAAGGCAGCCTGCTTATCACCAGCCGTTAAGCCAAGGACACAGAAACTCAGAGAATAGGAATGTTTATCTACTAAATTTCCTTCACAGCACTCTAATATTTGGTTGGACCGTCTTTGGCTTTGATTACAGCATGCATTCACTATAGTGCTGTTTTGATAAACTTATGCAATGTTGCAATATTTATTTCAGTTCAGAGTTGCATTAATTTTTCAGTGAGGTCTTGTGTTGAGGATGGGAGAGTCGAACCACTGCGTAAAGTCTTCTCCAGCATCCCAAAGATTCTCACTACGGTTATGGTTGGGACTCTGTGGTGGTTAATTCATGTGTAAAATGATTCCTCATGCTTCTTGAACCACTCTTTCACAATCTGAGTGCTAATTTTATGCACGTGCCATCAGGGAAGAAAAATCCGTTGATGTGGTGATAACCTGGTCATTCAGTACCTTCAGGTCATCAGCTGACTTCATTTTATTGCCCCATAATGTCACTGAGCCTCGACCTGACCAACTGAATCAACGCCAGATCATAACACTGCCTCCAGAAATTTGTACAGTGGCCACTATGCATGTCAGGGTAAGAAGGGAAGCTCATTGCTTCATGAGCTTCCCTTCTTACCCTGACACACCCATCACTCAGGAATAGGATCAATCTGGACTCATCAGACCACATGACCTTTCTCCATTGCTCAGTCTTTATGCTCCCTAGTAAACTGAAGCTTTTTCTCCTGATTAGTCTCACTAACTAGTGGTTTTCTTTTGGCCACACAGCTGTTTAGTCCCAATCCTGTGAGTTCTCATGACATTGTGAGTGTGGAAATGCTCTTAATTTCACAATTAATCATAGCCATAGTTCTATTTTTTTTAAACGATTCAACTTCACCAAGCATTTCAGTGATCTCTGATCATAGCCAGCAGGGCTTTGAACCAGAATTTTTTTCCTATTGGTTCGTTCCGAACAGAAACGGAATTTTAACGTTTCCGGTTTTGGGTTCCACCATTAAATAGACGTTCCCGAACCGGTTAAAACAAAAAAATTTCGTTCCCGGAACGGTTAATTACGTTCCCTGTCAGCTGTTTAACAAATGGCTATAAAATTATGTCTCTGTCTCATCCAGCTTAAGCCAAATGTAGGCTAATTCTATTACAACCTTCATTAAATAAGACAAGAAATAATTCAAAACAATTATTATTTCAAATGTTGGCGATTTGGATTCTCAGAATGTCTTCCCATCTACACAAACAGAAAAAGTGCCAAAAATGAAAGATAATTCGTTTAGTGTGTTACCAAAGGCTAGTCAGGCCCTATAGAGGGCTACCGCATGATGTCACCGCGCCGCGAGATTTTGTTAGGCGCCATATTGGAAGACCAAGTACACATCTATGCAAGTACATACATTCATAAAACAAACTACACCTGAAATGTAGCCAGGGCCGGTTCTGCCCTAATCTGGACCCGGGTGCAACATCGCGCAACCCCCCCCCCCCCCCCCCCCCCCCCCCCAAAAAAAAAACAGTCTAAATCAGGACAACCATCACATAACTATAACTATAAACATTTTATATCAACTATTTTAACTAAATGGGCTATAATAAATAAGCCTGCAGGCAGCCACGGCGGGCTGCCTCAGAAAAGTAACCATTCAATGACACAACTGAAAACCTGCAGCCATGGCGGGCTGCCTTAAAAAGTAACCATTTGTCCTACCTTAAAACTCGTTTTGCATTTTCTGCCTCCTTTTTTGTATTTTCGACCCTCCGTTTATTTTCTTTCCTTTTCTGAAAACCCGATTTGTGTCCAGACATTTTGTTCTGCTACCAACGAACTAACTCGTCAGGTCTCGTCTCTCGAGCCCGCGATGATTCCCGTGGGAAGGGCAACAATTGATACATTTTTACAAACAGCCAATAGGGAGGTTGCAACGTTCAGGCTCTTCTTTGCTCAGACACTCAGTAATGCACTTACTCACTTATTATCACATGGAGACGTGATAGTAGTCCACCTTCCCGCTCTCTCCATTCAGTCAGCGAACCCCAGCGGGTCATAGAAACCTGCGCAGGAGAAGAATGACTTTTTTTATTTGTAGGCTACGGAAACTTTGAGGAACGAAATAAAAACCGGTATTAACCGGTTACCATTGTTTTTAATAAGCGTTTCTGTTCCGGAACATAAAAAATAATAAAGTTTCTGGTTTCGTTTCTGTTCCATGTGAAATAGAAAAAGTTCCCGGTTTTTGTTTTCGTTCCTTGAACCGGTTCAAAGCCCTGATAGCCAGTCAGGATCTTATTCCAACTATATGGTTTCCATGAAGTTGATGGTTCACCACTATCCTTCCAGGTTTTAATAATGCATTGGACAGTTCTTAACCCAATTCCAGTCATCTCAGCTCAATTATCCTGAGTTGTTTGCTTGATCCAGGCCAATAATTTGGCCTTCTGAAACACAGTAACATCTTTTCCATGACAATGGGATATGTCTTCCAACATTGTTGTTTAACCCTCTGGGGTCGAGAGCTTCACCAGCAAAGCTTGGAAGGTCTAGAATGAGTAGGTCATGTATTTAGATAAATATCTTTGCAAGTTTTATCATACAAGTATGATAAACATATTGACAAACGTTATATTTTACACTTTCCTGTGTGCCCACTGCCAAATAATAAAAGAATAGGAGTATTAACAGGAGTATTAAAATAATATATTTTTTAAATGACCTAAATTAGATGAAACATAAAACTTGTCACCTTACTCAGTCACACCTGAGTCGGAGCACTGAGCGCCCACTTACACATTCATAAAAGACTATTCATATGGTAATGGAATGATAATCACTTTCACTGTTTTGGTTTCGATTGGTTTCTTTTTCACGGTGGGAACGCCCACCGTAAACAGGATAAAATACATCAGCGATAGTTTAAGCTGTGGGCGGCACGGTGGTGTAGTGGTTAGCGCTGTCACCTCACAGCAAGAACGTCTGGGTTCGAGCCCTGTGGCTGGCGAGGGCCTTTCTGTGTGGAGTTTGCATGTTGTCCGCGTGGGTTTCCTCCGGGTGCTCCAGTTTCCCCCACAGTCCAAAGACATGCAGGTTAGGTTAACTGGTGACTGGTTAACTGGTGAAAGTGTTAATTTCAAGACTCACTGAAAAGAGTCCATCCATTATCTTTAGCCACTTATCCTGTCCTACAGGATCACAGGCAAGCTGGAGCCTATCCCAACTGACTATGGGCAAGAGGCGGGGTACACCCTGGACAAGTCGCCAGGTCATCGCAGGGCTGACACATAGACACAGACAACCATTCACACTCACTTTAGAGCCACCAATTAGCCTAACCTGCATGCCTTTGCACTGTCGGGGAAACTGGAGCACCCAGAGGAAACCCACGCAGACACGGGGAGAACATGCAAACTCCACACAGAAAGGCCCTCGTCGGCCGCTAGGCTCGAACCCAGGACCTTCTTGCTGTGAGGCAACAGTGCTAACCACTACACCACCATGCCACTCCTGAAAAGAGTCAAATACCAAAATAAAGTCAAATACCAGATAAATGAAACTGTTGTAAAAAGCAGTGTTAGAATGTGTGAAAAAAACATTGCCTTACCCATTGTGATGAACCGCTTTGATCTTCTCTTTGAATGGAATGTTTTTACTCTTCTCATTGAGTTCACCTCCCACTGCCAACCCTTCATCCGAAAACATCTCATCTCATTATCTCTAGCCGCTTTATCCTGTTCTACAGGGTTGCGGGCAAGCTGGAGCCTATCCCAGCTGACTACGGGCGAAAGGCGGGGTACACCCTGGACAAGTCGCCAGGTCATCACAGGGCTGACACATAGACACAGACAACCATTCACACTCACATTCACACCTACGGTCAATTTAGAGTCACCAGTTAACCTAACCTGCATGTCTTTGGACTGTGGGGGAAACCGGAGCACCCGGAGGAAACCCACGCGGACACGGGGAGAACATGCAAACTCCGCACAGAAAGGCCCTCGCCGGCCACGGGGCTCGAACCCGGACCTTCTTGCTGTGAGGTGACAGCGCTAACCACTACACCACCGTGCCGCCCCCCATCCGAAAACAATAGGACATAATTTTTTTTGATGGCCATTTAATTGTCCAAATCAATGGAGCAGATTTAAGTTTTTGTGCTTGATACATTCCTAAGACTGAACAGAATCACCTCAAGTGACCAAAACAGTTTGTCACAAAGGGTAAGGTAGTGATTTTTCACACATTCCAAAAACTGCTTTTTGCAACATCTTCATTTATTAGTTATTTTTTAAAAACTACAATCATGACATACATACTGCAGTGGCATGCAAAAGTTTGGGCACCCTTGCTGAAAATGTCTGTTACTGTGAATAGTTAAGTGAGCAGAAGATGAACTGATCACCAAAAGGCATAAAAGTAAAGATGACACATTTCTTTTCAGCATTTTCTGCAAGATTTGTGTATTATTTTTGTTTTGTACAATTGGAGAGTGAAAAAAGAAAAGGAACACCATGCGAAAGTTTGGGCACCCCAATACATTTGAGTTCTCAGTTAACTTTTCCCAAGGTTCCAGACCTTAATTAGTTTATTGAGCTGTGGCTTGTTCAAATTCTTCATTAGGAAAGGTCAGATGATGTAGATTTCAAAGCTGTATAAATTCTCTGACTCCTCAAACTTTTCCCTAAAATCAACAGCCATGGCCTCCTCTAAGCAACTCCCTCGCATTCTGAAAAATAAAATAATTGATGCTCACAAAACAGGAGAAGGCTACAAGAACGTAGCAAAGTGTTTTCAGGTAGCTGTTTCCTCAGATCGTAATGTTATTAAGAAATGGCAGTTAACAGAAATAGTGGAGATCAAGGTGAGGTCTGGAAGATGAAGAAAACTTTGTGAAAGAACTGCTCGTTGGGTTGCTAGAAAGGCAAATAAAAACCCCTGTTTGACTGCAAAAGACCTTCAGAAAGATTTAGCAGACCCTGGAGTGGTGGTGCACTGTTCTACTATGCAGCGACACCTGAATAAATATGACCTTAATGGAAGAGTCATCAGAAGAAAACCTTTCCTGCGTCCTAGCCACAAAATTCAGTGTCTGAAGTTTGCAAATGAACATCTAAGCAAGACTGATACATTTTGGAAACAAGTCCTGTGGACTGATGAAATCAAAATAGAACTTTTTGGCCACAATGTGCAACGGCATGTTTGGAGAAAAAAGGATGCCAAATTCCAGGAAAAGAACACCTCTCCAACTCTGAATCGATCTGTGGATCGATCATGCTTTGGGGTTGTGTTGCAGCCAGTGGCACAGGACACATTTCATTGGTTGAGGGAAGCATGGATTCGAATAAATACCAGCAAATTCTGGAAGTGAACATCACACCATCTGTAAAAAAGTTGAAGTTAAAAAGAGGACAGGTCCTACAATAAGACGATGATCCAAAACACACCTCAAAATCTACAATGGAATCCCTCAAGAGGCACAAGCTGAAGGTTTTGCCCTGGCCCTCACAGTCCCCTGACCTAAACATCATTGAAAATCTGTGGATAGATCTCAAAAGAGCAGTGCATGCAAGACAGCCCAAGAAACTTGCAGAACTGGAAGCCTTTTGCAAGGACGAATGCACGAAAATCCCCCAGGTAAGAACTGAAAGATTATTAGCTGGCTACAAAAAGTGTTTACAAGCTGTGATACTTGCCAAAGGGGGTGTTACTAAGTAACACCATGTCAGGTGCCCAAACTTTTGCTTCAGGTCCTTTTCATTTTTTGGTATTTTATGCCTGTAAATGATGGAAATAAAATGTAATCTTGTGGAAAATATTAAAGAAATGTGTTGTCTTCATCTTTATGCCTTTTGGTGATCAGTTCATCTTCCGCTCACTTAACTATTCACAGTAACAGACATTTTCAGCAAGGGTGCCCAAACTTTTGCATGCCACTGTACATAGATATTATTGTAGCTGAACTTGTGCTGAATACAAAAAAAGTCATATGACTTTGAAAATGCTGCTTAGATTTGTTGAAATTAACAAAATCAGAGCACGCCAAAATTATTAGTGCCAGAAAATACCCTCAGACCCCAGAGGGTTAAGAAATGAGAAGCTACTCACTGCATCAGTTAGGGTTAAAAGAATTGTTGCAGCTGAAGCACATAAATCACTGCAGTAATTATCCAGTCAAAGGCTCTTATGTATTTGCTTATTTAAATCCAAATAGCAATTTTTTTTTTTGAGCTGGACAGTGTAAGATGCAGTGCAGCTGGAGTGAAAAAGCTGCTTTCTCATTCACTCTCAAATTGGTATATTTTCACTCGAAAGATAAGGCTGATTGTACATTGTGTGCATGCGCATGAGCCTACTTGAAATAGCGGTTGCACTTAAACTTTGCTGATGGAACTCAATGAGCCTGGATTAACCTGTTATGCTAAATCAAGCAAGACTATTTCAAATAAGCCTTGCTTTTATGAGCTCACTTCATGGAATACCCCCAAGTTGTCTCCATAGTAGGAAAATTAACCATCCATGTTGTTTAGAGTGAGTCAATGACCCACTCACACACTCTCTCTCTCTCTCTCTCTCTCTCTCTCTCCCTTTCTCTCTCAGCTGTCTGGGGTGCGAGTGGAGGTTTCAATGTGAGAGAGCGAAACTGGCGAGTCAGTGGGCATGGCTGAAGTTCAGGCTGTCTGAGCTGGATTTGCAAATTCAAAAGGTCTCACAGCTCCATCAGCACCTCCTTGCTAACAAGGTAAAGAGGTAACACATCTCCACTCCCAATTCTGTGTATCAAATCAAATACGAAGGATTACAGTCTTAATATGTTGTAATTAAGAAAAACAATGCCAGATTTCAAAACACAGATTCAGGTGCATTTAGTTGTAGTAAATTTTTCTATAGCAGTGCAGCAGAGGAGTGGCTAGCCAGCTGTACTTACTTTGCCAAGAAACCCTAGGAAAGGGACTCAACCCAGAACACACTGATGCCCCTTTTCCACCAAAGCAGTTCCAGGGCTGGTTTGGGGCCAGTGCTTAGTTTGGAACCGGGTTTTCTGTTTCCACTGACAAAGAACTGGTTCTGGGGACAGAAAAACCGGTTCCAGGCTAGCACCAACTCTCTGCTGAGCCAGAGGAAAGAACCGCTTACGTCGGGGGGGGGGGGGCAGAGTTGTTAAGATCAACAACAATAACAAGACCACGAAAGATCGCCATTTTTAAGTGACGAGAGGCAGCAGCTGTACAAACGCGAAGTCTCATTCTCATTATCTCTAGCTGCTTTATCCTTCTACAGGGTCGCAGGCAAGCTGGAGCCTATCCCAGCTGACTACGGGCGAAAGGCAGGGTACACCCTGGACAAGTCGCCAGGTCATCACAGGGCTGACACATAGACACAGACAACCATTCACACTCACATTCACACCTACGGTCAGTTTAGAGTCACCAGTTAACCTAACCTGCATGTCTTTGGACTGTGGGGGAAACCGGAGCACCCGGAGGAAACCCACACGGACACGGGGAGAACATGCAAACTCCGCACAGAAAGGCCCTCGCCGGCCCCGGGGCTCGAACCCAGGACCTTCTTGCTGTGAGGCGACAGCGCTAACCACTACACCACTGTGCCGCCCCAAACGCGAAGTCATCCATTATTATTATTGTTGTTGCTGCTGCTGCTTCTTCTTCCATGTTGTTTTTGCTTCGATATTCACACCAAGGTTTATGCAAACGTAGCAACGTAACTGACGTATACAGCGACGTAATGACGTGGCTTCCCTTAGCACCGTGAGCTATGGAAAAGCAAACTGGTTTTCAGCTGGCTCGCAAGTTGAACGAGTTGTGAACCAGCACCAGCACTGGCCCCGAACCAGCCCTGGAACTGATTTGGTGGAAAAGGGGTATGGGTGGGAGAAGAAAAAGAAGAAGCAGAAGTAGACTGTACAGACATTTTTAATGAAAAATAATACATAAGGATTGCTTTAAGTCTGTAATAAAGTAGAATAGATAGAAATGTCTTGAAACACAATTCAAAATCCAAGTCATTAGACAATCAAGGGACAAACACAGTAATGGAAGAAGACGAAGAAAACCAACATCTAGCACAAATCATCAAACATAAGGCAGAGATGTCTACAAGCACCGGCGACTGGCAGTTTTCTCCGCCTATGCCGGTTTCTTGATTCCAGAAAAAAAAAAAAATTGCCTTTCAATATTCAAGTGATTTATATCGTCTCCACTGCCCATAATTTGGTGCAAATCCAATTATTCCACCACGAATTTGTCTTCGATTCAGGTCTAACATGACTGGAAGCGACACCATATTTGTTGATTGATTCTTGCCTGAGCTGGACCATGTGGCCACGTTGTAGCATATGTAATTATGTTACAGAGCCAGGCAGCATACTACAGAGGGTAACTGAGAAAGCCAAGCACACATACATCTGGAGGGAAATTTCGTACATATTTTGCAAGTATTTTACAGGGAAATGGTTAATAATTTATTTGCTGAGAATGCACCAGAAGGCATCTAAATTTCAAATTGGGGGGGGGGGGGGCATGCCCCCAGACCCCTCTAACTTAGTGTACCTTTGGCTTTGCCACCACAAATTCCAGAGCTTCCTACTACTTTTTTTAGCTGGATACTTCAGATTTTCTGGAGAACCTCGATAAGGGCAATCTAACATGGGGTCACAATATGGTAGAACACAGAATCAGAGAAAACATCACTCAGAACTTGTATACATTTTTTTTTTAATGGGAAGACTTCACAAAAACAAACTGAAGAGATTGTGCTTCGTGCTTATGTAGTGAGAAAACCAGCAAATAAACAAATCAAAGCAAGTAAGTTGGAAATGAACAACTGATTAGAACTCTGGATCCCAATAATCCCATCATCTCACAGAAATAAACATAAGAACTAAATACAGTCATTATTAAAAGTGGTCACATGTTCTGTATACATAGGCATTATATAGTGATTTGACTGTTAGGCATAATCTCATACACATCTCATTGTTGTATAAAAATGAAAAGCTCATGCTCACCTGGCTCTGGAAGAGGAGCGACAATGTGTCTCCACCTCTTCTACTTCTTCTTCACCCAGTTGTGACAATGTTCTGATGTTATATGAATAAAACATTCATGCTCATGCCAAGATTCTATAATCTTCTGTAGAACATAATATCTTATGATCAGGTTAAAAAAATAAAAAAGCAAGATGGTTTTTCCTTTTTCTGGAAAAAAATTACCAACTGGAGGCTCATCGGAAATGCTTGCCTCACTGTTTTTAATGTCACTTGTTCCTCAATTGCAAAGAATCAAACGTGCTAGCTAGATAACCTTAACTGATCACTCAAAAATTACACCACACCAGTATCATTCATATTCGGCTGATTTTTTTTAATTGCACCTCAGTAAATAGAATAGCCAGGTGAAAGTCCAGTGTGATTGCTGCTTTAATCGATGCCTTTTGCTGCAGGGAGGTGTTGTTTTAGCCCAGGCTCAGCCTTTGACAGACCTGCAGATCCAACAGACTCTGCTGACGGAGACGGCTGGTTTGACGTTAACAGCAGGAAACGTGCACGATCTCAACTCCGAGTTTGGCAGCCCCACACACCTTCTCAGAAACATCGAGAGACAGGTGTGATTTAGTCATTTACTCTGGTTTTATTACATACACTTTTAAAATTATATAACAGGATCTTAAAAACAGATAAAAGCATGTAAATATTTTATTTTGAGTCATATTTATTCAGAGACACATGAGAAGTGCTCTTGTGCATTTGTGGGCATGGCTAATTTACACAGTAATCAACCTGGCGTGAACAAATGGATAGCACATAAATTTCAGTTTTGTTCATGTCTCAAGGTTGGACAAGTTGGAAATTCATTAGCTAACAAAAGGGGCAAGTGTGCTGACCAATTCCATGTTTTGGTTCCCTGAAACCCGAATTGATGAAGCTAAAACTCATAGCTAACATAATACAGGGTAAGTCAAAATTATGTGAACACTTAAATGGTAGAAACCATTTATTCACAAAACATACATCATATGTGCAAGGTGATTTACAGGATGTTTTCAACCTGTTCGCCATCGTGTTCAACACACAAAAACCAGCGAGCAACAGTACCATTGCATACATCTATCTTGCAGGAGAAAAATAATCTATTAGTGTTAACCTACAGTGGTGCGTGAAAGTTTGTGAACCCTTTAGAATTTTCTATATTTCTGCATAAATATGACCTAAAACATCATCAGATTTTCACACAAGTCCTAAAAGTAGATAAAGAGAACCCAGTTAAACAAATGAGACAAAAATATTATACTTGTTCATTTATTTATTGAGGAAAATGATCCAATATTACATATCCGTGAGTGGCAAAAGTATGCGAACCTTTGCCTTCAGTATCTGGTGTGACCCCCTTGTGCAGCAATAACTGCAACTAAACATTTCCGGTAACGGTTGATTAGTCCTGCACACCGGCTTGGAGGAATTTTAGCCCGTTCCTCCATACAGAACAGCTTCAACTCTGGGATGTTGGTGGGTTTCCTCACATGAACTGCTCGCTTCAGGTCCTTCCACAACATTTCGATTGGATTAAGGTCAGGACTTTGACTTGGCCATTCCAAAACATCAACTTTATTCTTCTTTAACCATTCTTTGGTAGAACGACTTGTGTGCTTAGGGTCGTTGTCTTGCTGCATGACCCACCTTCTCTTGAGATTCAGTTCATGGACAGATGCCCTGACATTTTCCTTTAGAATTCGCTGGTATAATTCAAAATTCATTGCTCCATCAATGATGGCAAGCTGTCCTGGCCCAGATGCAGCAAAACAGGCCCCAGCCATGATACTACCACCACCATGTTTCACAGATGGGATAAGGTTCTTATGCTGGAATGCAGTGTTTTCCTTTCTCCAAACATAACGCTTCTCATTTAAACCAAAAAGTTCTATTTTGGTCTCATCTGTCCACAAAACATTTTTCCAATAGCCTTCTGGCTTGTCCACGTGATCTTTAGCACACTGCAGACGAGCAGCAATGTTCTTTTTGGAGAGCAGTGGCTTTCTCCTTGCAACCCTGCCATGCACACCATTGTTGTTCAGTGTTCTCCTGATGGTGGACTCATGAACATTAACATTAGCCAATGTACATTAGCCAATGTGAGAGAGGCCTTCAGTTGCTTAGAAGTTACCCTGGGGTCCTTTGTGACCTCACTGACTATTACACACCTTGCTCTTGGAGTGATCTTTGTTGGTCGACCACTCCTGGGGAGGGTAACAATGGTCTTGAATTTCCTCTATTTGTACACAATCTGTCTGACTGTGGATTGGTGGAGTCCAAACTCTTTAGAGATGGTTTTGTAACCTTTACCAGACTGATGAGCATCAACAACGCTTTTTCTGAAGTCCTTAGAAATCTCCTTTGTTCATGCCATGATACACTTCCACAAACATGTGTTGTGAAGATCAGACTTTGATAGATCCCTGTTCTTTAAATAAAACAGGGTGCCCACTCACACCTGATTGTCATCCCACTGATTGAAAACACCTGACTCTAATTTCACCTTCAAATTAACTGCTAATCCTAGAGGTTCACATACTTTTGCAACTCACAGATATGTAATTTTGGATCATTTTCCTCAATAAATAAATGACCAAGTATAATATTTTTGTCTCATTTGTTTAACTGGGTTCTCTTTATCTACTTTTAGGACTTGTGTGAAAATCTGATGATGTTTTCGGTCATATTTATGCAGAAATATAGAAAATTCTAAAGGGTTCATAAACTTTCAAGCACCACTGTAATTTTGACTAACCCTGTATAATAGCAGTGGCGAACTGTTACTCTTTAAGCTGGGACTTCAATTCAGCCAAAACTTAGCCAGGCACACCGAAAAAGCAACAGGACAAAGGATTTTGTAAGGGATTAGCAGCAGGCTGCCAGGTAGCTCTGTAGCTTTTGATGTTGATTTTAAAAGCAACTAAGTAAATTACACAGGGAAATGAATACTTAAGTCTGAATGTGGCGAGCATGCATGGAAGAAGAGTCTGGAGACAGAAATCTTAGTTTCTCGGTTGCTAGCCTGTGCTACTTGCTCTTGATAGCACTGGCTTGACCGCTTCATTAGCATTCACTAACACTACTGATGAACGCTACACCAGCTAGAAGGTTACTTCACTGCTGCACTGATGGTGCCGACTCGCAGTTAAGCTCACGTTGGCCTTCAAGAAGACTGAGGGTGATAAATTTTGGTCCCTCCCACTATAAATCAAAATCTGATTGGTTAATTAATCTGTCACTTCCTACATAAACATACACTGCTATGGCCTTCTGTCCCGGCAATTAAGTCCTCACCAATGAGTGAGCAGCTCTAAACTCTTTTCTGCCTAGAGACAACAAACAAAAAAAATCTCAGTTGATAACTCGATTTTAACATTTTCAGGACAGTAACCCTTTCATTTCTGAAGCAAATTTGATAGAAAATGAGGACAAATTGTAATTAGAAGAAATAATTATGGAATTATGAAAGAATAAAAGCAATTAAAGAATGAAAGAAATTAAATATAATATTTGAAATGCTGGGCGGCACGGTGGTGTAGTGGTTAGCACTGTCGCCTCACAGCAAGAAGGTCCGGGTTCGAGCCCCGTGGCCGGCGAGGGCCTTTCTGTGCAGAGTTTGCATGTTCTCCCCGTGTCCGCGTGGGTTTCCTCCGGGTGATCTGGTTTTCCCCACAGTCCAAAGACATGCAGGTTAGGTTAACTGGTGGCTCTAAATTGACCGTAGGTGTGAATGTGGGTGTGAATGGTTGTCTGTGTCTATGTGTCAGCCCTGTGATGACCTGGCAACTTGTCCAGGGTGTACCCCGCCTTTCACCCGTAGTCAGCTGGGATAGGCTCCAGCTTGCCTGCGACCCTGTAGAACAGGATAAAACGGCTAGAGATAATGAGACGAGATGAGATTTGAAATGCTGATATGTTTGGGCCTTCTCTGAAGGCCTAGAAAGCCCTGACAGTTCCTCTCTGTATAATAGCATACAGTATGTCTAAGTTAGTTACTTAAGTGCATTAATACGAATTAAGTGATAATCATATAGCACCATTATGTTTGCGTCCTGTGATGTTCTCTCCTTGCATTGCAAATAAAAATGTCATTTGAGTCTGGCTAGCATCTTTATTCTCCTTCAGTGTCTTATGTTGAGCTAGATAACGCTGGATTTCAGCTGAACTGCTATATCTAGATTAAACTGGACCGATCAGTTTGCGATACATTGAAATCATGTTCGTGTTATACAGAGTGGAAACGAGTTTAGCTATGACTATGTACTTGCAAACAACAAAGGCACAAAATCCCTCATTAAATCAGAGGTCCAGGTGCTGTGTGGAAGAGGCGAGTGGGAACATTAATAAATGAAAATGTAAAGATGACCAGGCAATGTGTAGACAGATGGCCTGATACATGAATGCATGTTGATGTAAAATACTGTATGATCCACTGGTTTCTTTCTTTTTTTTACTTTTAAAGGTATCACTCAAAAATATAACAAAAGGTCAGTCCTATAATACTCGTTTTACTCCCCTAATAGAACGGGCAGATGAGCTAATGGACATTGAAATCTGGAATGATTGACAGTTGCATAGATGTTTGAACTTCCCAAAACTCCACCCCCTTCCCCCACTTCACATTAGTGATGGTGCTCTCAACTTTACTCGACTTGATTTTCCCACTTGATAGATTCACTGATGCAGCGTTCTCACTTTCTGTCTCAGTCAGTAGAGAAAGTTTTGATTCATTAATGTGAGATAAAGTCAGTGTATCTTCAACTGAGCTAATAAATATACAGTTGTGGTCAGAAGTTTACATACAGTGACCTGAATGTCATCTTGGATATGAATGTCATGGCAATATTTTGCCTTTCAGTAATTTCTTTGAACTGTTCTTTTTCTGTGGCAGAATGTACAGCATACATCTTTAATTAAAAAAAAACACTAGAATTTGGTGCACAAGTTGTAATTTTCTTTGGGTTTTCTGAAATCAACACAGGGTCAAAATTATGCATACAGGGTCAAAAATATACATACAACACACCTAATATTTGGTTAAAATGTCTGTTCGCAAGATTCTCCTTGACCAAACATTTTTGTTTACCATGAACAAGCTTCTGGCAGAATTCTGGTTGGATATTTCACGACTCTTCATGGTAGAATTGGTAGAGTTCATTTAAATTTTTTTTTTCTTGGCATGGACTCGACTTATAAGCACGGTCCATATATTTTCAATAGGGTTGAAGTCAGGACTTGTTTTAAGCTTAATGTTCGCCTGCTTTACCCTCCACAACCAGCTCTGATGCGTGTTTGGGTTCATTGTCCTGTTGTAACTCCCAAGTCGTGTTCAAGTTTCTGATGGTTTATGCTGAAGAATTCTGAGGTAGACCTCCTTCATTATTCCATCCACTTTGTACAATGAACCAGTTCCACTAGCAGCAAAACAGCCCCAGAGCATGATGATCCTACCACCACCACCAGTTGGTATAGTGCCCCTCTGTACATGGTGGTTATTGTGGCCAAACAACTCGATCTGTGTCTCATCTGACCATACGTCTTTCCTCCAGAAGGCTTTTTCTTTGTCCATGTGGTCAGCGTCAAACTTTAGTTAAGCTTGAAGGTGTCAATTTTGGAGCAGGGGTTTATTTCTTGGATAGCAGCCTCTTAGTCCATGGTGATCTCAACTGTAGACAGTGACCCATCAGTTTACAGTTCATGGCAGGGCTGTGCCATGGTGGTTCCCAGATTGTTCCTGACCATCCAAACCAATTTCCTTTCAGCTGAGGGTGACAGTTTGGGTTTTCTTGAAGCAAAGTGGCTTGGCAAAGTGACTACACCTCACAATAACTTGGATACAATTGTTTGAACTGATCTTGGGATTTGCAGTTGTTTAGAAATGGCTCCAAGAGACATTCCAGAGTTGTGTATGTCTGTGAGCCTCTTTTCAAATCTCCATTGACCTCCTTGGACTTTCCCATTTTACTGTGTGTTGGTCAGTCCAGTGAGTGCTGTAAACAAGCCCTTTTTATGAAGGCACAGAGAAGCTACCAGTTGTGGTCAATTCATGATCATTAACAGGAAGTTAAGAGACCTCGGCCTTGGCAAAATAAAAGACATTTTGGAAGTTTCAGCACCTCTGAATTATTAATCTAAGTGAGTGTATGTAAATTTTTTACCCTAATGTATAATTTTGATTCTGTGTTGATTTCAGAAAACCCAAAGAAAATTAAAACTTGTGCACCAAATTCTAGTTTTTTTTAATTATAAAGATATATGCTGTACAATCATTCTGCCACAGAAAAAGAACAGTTCAAAAAAATTACTGAAAGCCCAGATATTGCCATGACATTCATATCCAAGATGACATTCATGTCACTGTTTGCAAACTTCTGACCACAACTGTAAATCTAGCATCAGTTAACTGGTATACATATTTTAGGTATGCAGGCACTAAAACGTAAGATGAAAGTGACCAAAAAAGTGCACTTTTGCTGTAAATCTGAATGAGAAGAAAGACTCAATTTTTTTTTCTGAAGCAAAAGATTCAACAGTGGTGAAAATCATGTCAGCCATGTAGAACTAATTCTGTGATGTTTTTTTAATTAACAATTATTCACCGAAGGTGGAGTGAATATCGGTGAATAATAACTGAGATGAAGTCAATGTTATTATTCATCGATATTCACTGAGCCTGAGGTGGATAGTTATTTTAGTATAAATACACAGGTGATTTATTCAAAAAATAACAAAGATCGTGTTTAAAAAAAACATCTGTGGCAGCGGGGGTGTGGTCAAGCATCGGTCTGTGAATGGAGGGCGGAGTCAGGGAAGGTAAGTGGTAGAATCACTGCACCTGATGGGAATTAACCTGTTTGTGTGTCTTCCCCAGTGACAGTGCCCTATAAGAGGAGAGGGAGACCAGAGAAAGGGAGCTCTCCCCCAACCCAAACACTGGTGTGCGTGCGTGTGGGGCTGGGAGAGTGAATGTTGAACGTTGAAAAGCGAGAAAATAGAGTTTTATAAGAACACAGTTCTGGCCTGCCGTGCTTCTGTGCTCCACCCACCTGCTCAGATTCTACAGTGGTGCCGAAACCGGGGATTCGGAGTGCAGAAGAGAACAGCCCCATGGAGTCCTCCCCCTTCAAGGACCTGGTCCATGCCCTCGCCACGGCCTAACAGAGCCAGCACCAGGCGCTGATCACCCTCCGGAAGGAGCAGGAACAACGGTTCAAAGCCCTGGTGCTGTCTCAGCAGGAAGATCGCCAGGCGTTCCGGCACCTGCTCGCGTCGACGGGGTCCACCACTACCACTGCCGCGGTCCCTCCCCACCTCACCTTAACGAAGATGAGTCCGCATGATGATCCCGAGGCCTTCCTCGCTCTCTTTGAGCATGCAGCAGAGGCGTGGGTTTGGCCGGTGGAACACTGCGTGGCGCGCCTCCTCCCCCTGCTAACGGGCGAGGCGCAGCTGGCCACGCTGCAGCTCCCCGCCGACAGCCGGCTGGTCTATGCGGACCTCCGCAGAGCCATCCAACATGTTGGTTGCACCCCAGGACAGCAACGGCAACGCTTCCGCATGCTGCGTCTAGAGGAGGTCGGCCAGCCGTTCGCATTTGGCCAGCAACTCCGGGACGCCTGCCGGCGGTGGCTGAGGGCTGACAACTGCGACGCCAAGGGAATCATTGACCTGGTGTCGCTGGAACAATTCATCGTCTGACTTCCGGAAGGAACAATGGAGTGGGTCCAGTGCCATCGCCCAGCCTCGCTGGATCAGCCAATTGAGCTGGCGGAAGACCATATGGCAGCTGTTCCAACGGCAGGACAGCGTGTATCCTCTTCTCCCCTCTCTTCTCTTTCTCCCTCTCCCTCTGCTCCCCGTCCTCGCCCCATTCCCCCATCGCGGAGGCAGGGGCCGGCTCCACCCCAGCTGGCCTGCTGCACCCGCAGTGCCCTACCGTTTCCTACTTCCTTGTCTGTGTCTTCTCCCCCTCAGGTGTGTGATGTCTGGAACACCGGTGCAGAGGGAGAGCCTGGGCCGGTATGCTGGCGCTGCGGGGAACCGGGGCACCTCCAGCATCAGTGCTCGGCGATGGAGGTGGGCGCGGTGGTCTGGATCCCCGACGCCCCGGGGACCGCCCTCAATTGGGCCGGAGCGTATCGCATACCGGTGAGTATCCAAGGGGATACGTATCAGGCTTTGGTGGACTCCGGCTGTAATCAGACCTCAATCCACCAAAGCCTGGTGCAAGACGAGGCATTGGGGAGAGCACAATTGGTGAAGGTGTTGTGTGTGCATGGGGATGTTCACAACTACCCTTTAGTGTCGGTCCACATTCTATTTCGAGGGGAAAAATTTAAAGGTGGCAGTTAATCCTCTCCTTACTCACTCGATAATTCTGGGGACTGATTGGCCGGGTTTTAGGGAATTAATGGCGCATTTAGTGAAGAGTGGGGCCTGCCATAGTTTAGCGAGGGGAGGTCCCGGAGTGGGATTGGCAGGAGCAGCTGTCACAAGCCGTCTACGTCATCACTGCGTCAGAGTAAGGAGCAGCCTGCTCCACCTACCTCTCTTGGGGATTCCCTTGTGGATTTCCCGTTAGAGCAGTCGCGAGACGAGACTCTGCGGCATGCGTTTGACCAAGTGAGAGTAATCGATAGTCAAACTCTCCAGCCAAACGCCATACTGTCCTTCCCCTGTTTTTCCATTATTAAGGATAGATTATACCAAGTGACACAGGACACTCAGACTAAGACCCCAATAACACAGCTTTTAATCCCAAAGAGCCGCCGGGAATTCATATTCCAGGCGGCTCACTTTAATCCCATGGCTGGGCACTTGGGGCAGGATAAGACACTAGCCTGAATAATGGCCCGGTTCTATTGGCCAGGGATTCGCGGCGATGTCCGTAGGTGGTGTATGGCATGCCGCGAATGCCAGTTAGTAAATCCCGCGGCCATTCCAAAAGCGCCTTTGCGCCCTCTGATGTTAATCGAGACCCTGTTCGAAAGAATTGGGATGGATCTTGTCGGGCCATTAGATCGGTCAGCACGAGGATATCGCTTTATTTTAGTTCTGGTGGACTATGCAACGCGATATCCAGAAGCAGTGCCTCTTCGCATTATTCGCACGTAGTATTGCAGAAACGCTCTTCCGCGTCATCTCCCAAGTCGGAATCCCCAAAGAGATTCTGACTGATCAAGGCACTATGTTTATGTCACACATACTGCACGAACTGTATGAATTACTGGGAATGAAGCCTATCCGCACCAGCGTTTATCACCCACAAACGGATGGCTTAGTCGAACGGTTTAATCGCACCCTCAAGAATATAATTAGAAAATTTGTAAGTGAAGACGCACGTAACTGGGATAAATGGCTCGAGCCCCTGTTATTCGCAGTGCAAGATGTCCCGCAAGCCTCCACAGGGTTCTCCCCATTCAAATTATTATACGGGCATAAGCCGCGTGGCATTTTGGATGTGCTACGTGAAAATTGGGAGGAGGGACCTTCAACAAGTAAAAACGTAATTCAATACGTTATCGACCTGCGCGCCAAACTCCACACACTAACACACCTAACCCAGGAGATTTTGCGGCAGGCCCAAGTACGTCAAGTACGTCTGTACGACAGAGGCACGCGCCTTAGGGAGTTCACACCGGGAGATAAGGTACTCGTGCTGTTGCCCACATTGAGCTCCAAATTGATCGCCAGGTGGCAAGGACCCTCTGAGGTCACACGGCAAGTCAGGGACGTCGACTATGAGGTGAGGCGAACGGACAAGGGTGGGGCGTTACAGATTTACCACCTCAATCTGCTAAAACGTTGGAGCGAGGAAGTCCCCGTGGCATTGGTGTCAGTGGTTCCAGAGAAGGCGGAGCTGGGGCCGGAGGTTCAAAAAGGAAAATTGACATCGTCCACCGCTCCGGTCCCCTGTGGAGACCACCTCTCCCCGACCCAGCTCACGGAGGTCGCCCAGTTGCAGACAGAATTTTCTGACGTGTTCTCGCCCCTGCCCGGCCGCACTCACCTCATAGAACACCACATTGAGACGCCCCCGGGGGTAGTAGTGCGCAGCCGCCCTTGGCGACTGCCCGAACACAAAAAAAAGTGGTTCGGGAAGAACTCAAGGCCATGCTCGAAATGGGCATTGTCGAGGAGTCCCACAGTGACTGGAGCAGCCCGGTGGTCTTGGTTCCCAAGGCCAACGGGTCGGTCCGGTTCTGTGTGGACTATAGAAAAGTCAACGTGGTATCTAAATTTGATTCGTACCCAATGCCTCATATTCATGAGTTGCTCGATCGACTAGGCACAGCTTGTTTTTAATCAACGCTGGATTTGAAAAAGGGATATTGGCAGATCCCCTTGACTCCTCTATCTCGAGAGAAAACGGCCTTTTCCACACCGTTTGGCTTACACCAGTTCGTCACGCTTCCTTTTGGGCTGTTTGGGGCGCCCGCTACGTTCCAGCGGCTTATGGACAGGGTCCTCCGCCCCCACGCCACCTACGTGGCCGCCTACTTAGATGATATCATTATTCACAGTAATGACTGGCCGTGGCACCTGGAACACCTGAGGGCCGTCCTTAGGTCGCTGAGGCGAGCGGGTCTCACAGCCAACCCGAAGAAGTGTGCGATTGGGCGGGTGGAAGTATGGTATCTGGGTTTCCACTTGGGCAATGGGCAGGTGCGTCCCCAAATTAGTAAGACAGCAGCGATTGCGGCTTGCCCGAGGCCCAAGACCAAAAAGGGGGTGAGACAGTTCCTGGGACTGGCTGGCTACTATCGTAGGTTTATACCTAATTATTCAGACGTCACCAACCCGCTGACTGATCTCACTAAAAAGGGAGCACCAGATCTGGTCCAGTGGACGGAGCAATGCCAGCGGGCTTTCTCTGAGGTAAAGGCTGCACTGTGTGGGGGACCATTGTTACACTCCCCTGACTTTTCTCTCCCCTTTATTTTGCAGATGGATACGTCAGACAGGGGGCTGGGGGCAGTTCTGTCCCAGGAGGTGGAGGGGGAGGAACATACCGTGCTGTACATCAGCCGGAAGCTGTCGGTGTGCGAGGGCAGGTACAGCACGATAGAAAAGGAACGCCTCACCATCAAGTGGGCGGTCCTTGCCCTCCGCTACTACCTGCTGGGGCGCCCTTTCACCCTCTGTTCAGACTATGCGCCCCTCCAGTGGCTCCACCGCATGAAGGATGCCAATGCGCAGATCACCCGTTGGTATCTGGCACTCCAGCCGTTTAAGTTCGATGTGGTCCACAGGCCGGGGGCGCAGATGGTCGTGACGGATTTCCTCTCCCGTCAAGGGGGTGAAGAGTCGGCTACAGGCCGGTCTCGGGTGGTGGGGGTATGTGGCAGCGGGGGCGTGGTCAAGCATCGGTCTGTGAATGGAGGGCGGAGTCAGGGAAGGTAAGTGGGTGGACTTGATATTGTACACAGTTTTAATAATCATTTTATTTCTGCTGGCTCAATCTTTGACTCCAGCTATACAGGGGTGCATGCAGTAGAGGGAGAGTTGAACCCTACTCCATGTGACCCTGATCAACAGTTTACTTTTGCACCCATTCTGACCTCTCAAGTTCAAAAAGCTCAATTGAATTTAGATATAAAAAAAATCTCTGGGCCCAGATAAGAGAGAACCATTTTTCTTTAAAACTGCTGCAGGTATTATTGCAGAGCCAATCACCTCTATTTTCAATCTTAGTCTCCACTCCAATAAAATACCCAATTCATGGAAATCGGCTATGGTTCTCCCTCTGTTAAAGGGTGGTGACCCTTCTGATTTGAATAATTATCGTCCCATTTCTAGATTATCAGTTATGGCCAAAGTTTTTGAATCTCTTGTAAATGAGCAGCTGAAAAGGTTTTTGACTGATAGGAATATTCTCAGTGAGTCTCAGTCAGGTTTCAGATCAGGCCACAGTACTACAACAGCAGCTCTGCTAGTCACAAATGATATCATCAGATTTTTAGACAGTAAAAAACACAGTGCAGCATTGTTTGTTGATCTGTCTAAAGCATTTGACTCTGTGGATCATAAACTACAGAGACTTGGCTGCGTAGGCCTTAGTGAAATGGCTCTGAATTGGTTTAAAAACTACCTATCTGGTACAACCCCGATTCCAAAAAAGTTGAGACAAAGTAGAAATTGTAAATAAAAACGGAATGCAATAATTTACAAATCTCAAAAACTGATATTGTATTCACAATAGAACATAGACAACATATCAAATGTCGAAAGTGAGACATTTTGAAATTTCATGCCAAATATTGGCTCATTTGAAATTTCATGACAGCAACACATCTCAAAAAAGTTGGGACGGGGCAATAAGAGGCTGGAAAAGTTAAAGGTACAAAAAAGGAACAGCTGGAGGACCAAATTGCAACTCATTAGGTCAATTGGCAATAGGTCATTAACATGACTGGGTATAAAAAGAGCATCTTGGAGTGACAGCAGCTCTCAGAAGTAAAGATGGGAAGAGGATCACCAATCCCCCTAATTCTGCGCTGACAAATAGTGGAGCAATATCAGAAAGGAGTTTGACAGTGTAAAATTGCAAAGAGTTTGAACATATCATCATCTACAGTGCATAATATCATCAAAAGATTCAGAGACTCTGGAAGAATCTCTGTGCGTAAGGGTCAAGGCCGGAAAACCATACTGGGTGCCCGTGATCTTCGGGCCCTTAGACGGCACTGCATCACATACAGGCATGCTTCTGTATTGGAAATCACAAAATGGGCTCAGGAATATTTCCAGAGAACATTATCTGTGAGCACAATTCACCGTGCCATCCGCCGTTGCCAGCTAAAACTCTATAGTTCAAAGAAGAAGCCGTATCTAAACATGATCCAGAAGCGCAGACGTCTTCTCTGGGCCAAGGCTCATTTAAAATGGACTGTGGCAAATTGGAAAACTGTTCTGTGGTCAGACAAATCAAAATTTGAAGTTCTTTATGGAAATCAGGGACGCCATGTCATTCGGACTAAAGAGGAGAAGGACGACCCAAGTTGTTATCAGCGCTCAGTTCAGAAGCCTGCATCTCTGATGGTATGGGGTTGCATTAGTGCGTGTGGCACGGGCAGCTTACACATCTGGAAAGACACCATCAATGCTGAAAGGTATATCCAGGTTCTAGAGCAACATATGCTCCCATCCAGACGACGTCTCTTTCAGGGAAGACCTTGCATTTTCCAACATGACAATGCCAAACCGCATACTGCATCAATTACAGCATCATGGCTGCGTAGAAGAAGGGTCCGGGCACTGAACTGGCCAGCCTGCAGTCCAGATCTTTCACCCATAGAAAACATTTGGCGCATCATAAAACAGAAGATACGACAAAAAAGACCTAAGACAGTTGAGCAACTAGAATCCTACATTAGACAAGAATGGGTTAACATTCCTATCCCTAAACTTGAGCAACTTGTCTCCTCAGTCCCCAGACGTTTACAGACTGTTGTAAAGAGAAAAGGGGATGTCTCACAGTGGTAAACATGGCCTTGTCCCAACTTTGAGATGTGTTGTTGTCATGAAATTTAAAATCACCTAATTTTTCTCTTTAAATGATACATTTTCTCAGTTTAAACATTTGATATGTCATCTATGTTCTATTCTGAATAAAATATGAAATTTTGAATCTTCCACATCATTGCATTCCGTTTTTATTTACAATTTGTCCTTTGTCCCAACTTTTTTGGAATCGGGGTTGTAGAACCCAGTGTGTATCAGTGGAAAATTATACTTCAGCCTCTCTTCCTCTAAACAAAGGTGTTCCCCAAGGTTCTATTTTGGCCCCTATTTTATTTTCTATTTTTATAAATGACCTAGGTAGTGGAATAAGTCCAGCCCTTTTCCACTTATATGCGGATGACATGGTTGTCTACAGTGGCATCCTCCTTAGATCAGGCCATAAAACTTTTGCAGGGTGCGTTTCAAACATTGCAGCATTCCCTGCTCAAATTAAAACTGGTCTTTAATTCAAAGAAGACCAAATATATGACCTTTACTCGCTCTCGAGCTACAGCAGCTGCTCCAATTTCCACTATTGTGACATTAGACGGTACATGTCTTGAAAGAGTTGCTTTTTACAAATACCTGGGTGTATGGCTTGATGATAAGTTGACTTTTGATGTGCATATTGACAATTTGTTGAGAAAGCGTAGGCCTAAACTGGGTCTTTTTTTTCAATTAAAAAAATGCTTTTCATTTGAGGCTAGAAAGAGAATAGTGCAAAGCTCCTTTTTATCTGTATTAGACTTTGGTGATGTGATATATATGCATGCAGCCTCTTCCATGCTAAAAAAGCTGGATTCTCTGTATCATGCTGCAATACGTTTTGTAACAAATGCAGGTTCACAAACACATCACTGCACTTTATATGAATCTTGAGGTTGGCCCTCTCTATATCAGAGGCGAAAATGGCACTTGTTGATTCTTACTCTCAAGGCCTTGCTAGGTAAACTGCCCGTCTATATCTCAAGATTTTTAACTTACCACACAGGCACCTATAATACTAGGCGAGCAGCAAATAGGATGCTCTTGGATGTTCCGATGGTACAGTCAGAGCTCGGAAAAACTGCCTTCTCCTTTTATGCACCATCAATATGGAATGAGATCCAGGTTATCTTTACATTAGAAGCACTTCCTACTGTAAATGCCTTCAAAGGAATGTTAAAATCCGCCCTACAGGAAACATGTAGCTGTTTTACCTGATGTGACTGTTGACTGTGATAACTCCATTTCTCACGTTCTTAATATTGTGTTGATTTTATGTATGATGTATGTATTTTACTGTATGTATGTAATTTATGTTAATATCTGTGCACCATCTTGGTCAGGACTCCCTGGAAGAAGAGGTCTTGTATCTCAATGGGACAATTCCTGGATAAATAAAGGATATAATAATTATAAAAGCGGTAGAATTACTGCACCTGATGGGAATTAACCTGTGTTTGTGTGTCTTCCCCAGCGCCCTATAAGAGGAGAGGGAGAGCAGAGAAAGGGAGCTCTCCCCCAACCCGAACACTGGTGTGCGTGCGTGTGTGGCTGGGAGAGTGAATGTTGAACGCTGAAAAGCGAAAAAAATAAAGAGTTTTATAAGAACTCAGTTCTGGCCTGCCGTGCTTCTGTGCTCCACCCACCTGCTCAGATTCTATGCCATCATTTATTTTAAACTTCAAAAGCAACACATGCGCAGACTTGGGTCACTTATTTACACTGAGTCAAATAAAATACTTTGTTGAAAAATCAATAAAATAAATCACACTTCCACCTTACCTTTGAATAGTTTTAGACCAAACGTCATAGCATCTTTAGTGGTTTTAGGACCAGCATTTTCTTTCATCATTAGCTCATCCAGCCGACAGGTGATGAGATCATGTTATCATGTATTGTCCGTCGGGCATCGCCCACATTTCACGAAAATTGCCTCTCCTCTCTCAGGTCTTCACTGATTTTTATTATTTTTGTCAGGATGGTAGGGATATCTAGGGTGCACATAGCTTCTACTCATCCATTACCCGTAACCACTTGTCCTGTCCAGGATCACAGGCAAGCTGGAGCCTATCCCAGCTGACTGTGGGCAAGAGGCAGGGTACACCTTGGACAAGTTCGCAGGCCATCACAGGGCTGACGCATAGAGATAAACAACCATTCACACTCACACCTACGGTCAATTTACAGTGGTGCTTGAAAGTTTGTGAACCCTTTGGAATTTTCTATATTTCTGCATAAATATGACCTAAAACATCATCAGATTTTCACACAAGTCCTAAAAGTAGATAAAGAGAAGAGCAAGTAGCACAGGCTAACAACCGAGAAACTAAGATTTCTGTCTCCAGACTCTTCTTCAATGCATGCTCACCACAGTATTTTTCATTCAGACTTAAGTACTCATTTCCCTGTGTAATTTACTTAGTTACTTTTAAAATCAACATCGACAGCTACATACAATGGAGCTACCTGGCAGCCTGCTGCTAATCCCTTACAAAATCCTTTGCCCTGTTGCTTTTTCGGTGTCGCGCTAAGTTTTGGCTGAATTGAAGTCCCAGCTCTCAGAGTAACGGTTCGCTACCGCTATTATACAGGGTTAGTCAAAATTACAGTGGTGCTTGAAAGTTTATGAACCTTTAGAATTTTCTATATTTCTGCATAAATATGACCGAAAACATCATCAGATTTTCACACAAGTCCTAAAAGTAGATAAAGAGAACCCAGTTAAACAAATGAGACAAAAATATTATACTTGGTCATTTATTTATTGAGGGAAATGATCCAATATTACATATCTGTGAGTGGCAAAAGTATGTGAACCTCTAGGATTAGCAGTTAATCTGAAGGTGAAATTAGAGTCAGGTGTTTCCAGTCAATGGGATGACAATCAGGTGTGAGTGGGCACCCTGTTTTATTTAAAGACCAGGGATTTATCAAAGTCTGATCTTCACAACACATGTTTGTGGAAGTGTATCATGGCACGAACAAAGGAGATTTCTGAGGACCTCAGAAAAAGCGTTGTTGATGCTCAGGCTGGAAAAGGTTACAAAACCATCTGTAAAGAGTTTGTACTCCACCAATCCACAGTCAGACAGATTGTGTACAAATGGAGGAAATTCAAGACCATTGTTTTGTTCCCCAGGAGTGGTCGACCAACAAAGATCACTCCAAGAGCAAGGCGTGTAATAGTCAGTGAGGTCACAAAGGACCCCAGGGTAACTTCTAAGCAACTGAAAGCCTCTCTCACATTGGCTAATGTTAATGTTCAAGAGTCCACCATCAGGAGAACACTGAACAACAATGGTGTGCATGGCAGGATTGCAAGGAGAAAGCCACTGCTCTCCAAAAAGAACATTGCTGCTCATCTGCAGTTTGCTAAAGATCACATGAACAAGCCAGAATGCTATTGAAAAAAATGTTTTGTGGATGGATGAGACCAAAATAGAACTTTTTGGTTTAAATGAGAAGTGTTATGTTTGGAGAAAGGAAAACACTGCATTCCAGCATAAGAACCTTATCCCATCTGTGAAACATGGTGGTGGTAGTAGTATCATGGTTTGGGCTTGTTTTGCTGCATCTGGGCCAGGACGGCTTGTGACCATTGATGGAACAATGAGTTCTGAATTATACCAGCGAGTTCTAAAGGAAAATGTCAGGACATCTGTCCATGAACTGAATCTCAAGCGAAGGTGGGTCATGCAGAAAGACAACGACCCTAAGCACACAAGTCATTCTACCAAAGAATGGTTAAAGAAGAATAAAGTTAATGTTTTGGAATGGCCAAGTCAAAGTCCTGACCTTAATCCAATGGAAATGTTGTGGAAGGACCTGAAGCGAACAGTTCATGTGAGGAAACCCACCAACATCCCAGAGTTGAAGCTGTTCTGTACGGAGGAATGGGCTAAAATTCCTCCAAGCTGGTGTGCAGGACTGATCAACAGTTACCGCAAACGTTTAGTTGCAGTTATTGCTGCACAAGGGGGTCACACCAGATACTGAAGGCAAATGTTCACATATTTTGCCACTCACAGATATGTAATATTGGATCATTTTCCTCAATAAATAAATGGCCAAGTATAATATTTTTATCTCATTTGTCTAACTGGATTCTCTTTATCTACTTTTAGGGCTTGTGTGAAAATCTGATGATGTTTTAGGTCATATTTATGAAGAAGTATCGAAAATTCTAAAGGGTTCACAAACTTTCAAGCACCATTGTAGAGCCACCAATTAACCTAACCTGCATGTCTTTGGGGGAAACCCACACAGGAATGGGGACAACATGCAAACTCCACACAGAAAGGCCTCCGTCAGCCACTTGGCTCGAACCCAGAACCTTATTGCTGGATGACTGCGTTAACCACTACACCAACATGCCACCCCTAACTTCTAACCAAATTTTCTTAATTACAATTATTAATGAAGTTATGGACTATCCATCCATTATCTGTAGCCGCTTATCCTGTCCTACAGGGTCACAGGCAAGCTGGAGCCTATCCCACTTGACTATGGGCGAGAGGCGGGGTACACCCTGGACAAGTCGCCAGGTCATCGCAGGGCCGACACATAGAGACCAACAACCATTCACACTCACATTCACACCTACGGTCAATTTAGAGCCACCAATTAACCTAACCTGCATGTCTTTGGACTGTGGGGGAAACCGGAGCACCTGGAGGAAACCCATGCGGACACGGGGAGAACATGCAAACTCCACACAGAAAGGCCTCTGTCGGCCACTTGGCTTGAACCCAGAACCTTGCTGTGAGATGACAGCGCTAACCACTACACCACTGTGCCACCCCTAACTTCTAACCAAATTTGCTTAATTACAATTATTAATGAAGTTATGGACTAATTAAGCCTAAATGAGCAGTTCAATGAAAATCGTTTCTTCTCAGTCAATTCCTCGCCGTTTTGGATTCTTTCTGTTAAAGAGGTAGGTATTCCTAGGGTGTATATAGCGTCCATATATAGCTTGAATATACGTAGTATATATAACTTGCAACATTTATTGCGCAAGGTGGCCCACTTTAGATTGGTCCTTCTGGACCAGATGGGCCGGAGTGAGCTACGCCATCATTGACGGTCTCGTTTGTAATTCTTCCTCACTTACGATGATAAAACGATTGGCCACCATTTTGCCAAGTCGCTCGAGGTGATTATTGAGAAATCGCCCAAATTTCTTGACCAATCAGTGTATGCGATTTCCTGTAATCACCTCTGTATTTATCCTAATGAGGGATTTTAGACAAATGATTTGCGAAAGGATTACCGTATATATGTGTGTACTGTTTACTGCATTTCTTGTCATTTCCTGACATGGACAAATCATTACAACTCTTCAGGAGTGGCAGGTCTACACCTGTTATTGTTAGGAATGGATTCATAATTTAATTATTGATAAAATAAATATGTTTTGTCAATGATTTTTTTCCTGCGCTGTGTGCTGTAATGTCTTAAGTGTGGTTTGTGTTTGTGTGCAGAGTGCCCAGCTGAGTCAGATAGTGAACAGTCTGATGGCTCCTCTGAGTGACTTGCCTTCACACTGTCCTGTAGCTAAAAGAGAATGGAGAGGCTCAAGAAAAAGACCCTTTAACAGGTCAGCACGACATCCGCTGTGTCCCTTTCTCTGTCTCAGCATGTTTCAGATTCATCTACAGGTTTTAAATGCTGTTCAAGTTAAATGGCTGTGAGGGCCATTCTGAAATTCATGAAGTATTGCATGGGAAATTTTGAGGTGTGTTTTTTCGATCACTGACGTGTTGTAGAAGCCGGTCTCTTTTCAGCTTTGGTTTCTTGACTAACTGTATTACATTTGTTTCCAGAGTTTGCAGATTTTTACTGAAATCCATTCTTCCATCTGTCTGTGGAATGTTTCCTGTGCTGCCACACAACCCCAAAGCATAATAGATCCAACCTCATGCTTAACAATCAGCAATATGTTCTTTTCATCAAATGTTACTCCTTTTATTTTTTTTTCTCCAGACATACCTTTGGTAATTGTGGTCAGAGTGTTGAGTTTTAATTTCATCAGTCTCCAAAATGCCTCTGGTTTATCTCAGTGTTGTTTTGAATACATCAGATGTTGATTTTTGGGATAAGGTCACAAGTCAGTTTTCCTTCTGATGACTCTTCCATGTTCATTTTTGTCAGCTGCTTAGATTAGCTCATGGTTCTTGAGTGTTCCAGGTTCTAGCACTAGGTTCTTTCTCCTCCATTTTTATTGTCTTTTTTATTTTAAATTCAAACTCAATGATGGGGGCAGTGTAGTGGTTAGCACTGTTGCCTGACAGCAAGAAGGTTCTGGGTTTGAGCCCAGTGGCCAACAGGGGCCTTTCTATGTGGAGTTTGCATGTTCTCCCCGTGTCTGTGTGGGCTTCCTCCAGATGCTCTGGTTTCCCCCACAGTCCAAAGCCATGCAGGTTAGGGTAATTGGTGGCTCTAAATTAACCATAGGTGTGAATGTGACTGTGAATGGTTGTTTGTCTCAAGGTGTCATTCCTATGATAATGGATGGATGGAACTCAATGATAGGACGACCACCACCACTTCTGTTACTACTGACGCAAATAATAGTAATGACAGCATGCCGCTGTGTTGATGAACCTCCCATACGTTTGTATAGGAGAACAGTATGTTTTCGTTTGGCCTTTAAAGACATTTAAAAGTGTTTAATGTACATAAGACAATTCAAGAATAAATATTTACTGAATATATTGTTAATTTTGTGCGGCGTTATGATGAGTTTTTATTTTAAGCATTTTTTTAACATTGTGTGATACAATACACCAAACTCACGGGGACCGCCATCTTGAATTTTTTAGTGATATTTGTCACTGGTCTGTTTGTTTTGTTGTTACTTCCAGCTAGCTCACTGTTGGTTCAATCAGCTTGAAACTCATGATTCCTATCTAGTGGTCATACAGTGCCTTGCAGAAGTATTCATCCCCCTTTGTTGCATTACAAGCTGGACTTAAAATGGATTTATGGAGGGTTAGCACCATTTGATTTACACAACATGCCTACCACTTTAAAGGTGCACATTGTTTTTTTTTTTGTTTTTTTTTTTTAATTGTGACACAAACAATAATTAAGATGAAAAAACAGAAATCTGGAGTGTGCACAAGTGTTCACCCCCTTTCATATGAAACCCCTAAATAAGAGCTGGTCCAACCAATTCACTTCATAAGTCACATAATTAGTTGATTAAGATCCACCTGTGTGCAACCAAAGTGTCACATGATCTGTCACATGAGGTCTGTATAAATCAGCCTGTTCTGGAAGGACCCCGACTCTGCAACACTACTAAGCAAGCAACATGAAAACCACGGAGCCTCCAAACAGGTCAGAGTCAAAGTTATGGAGAAGTATAGATCAGGGCTGGGTTATAAAAAAATATCCCAAACTTTGAATATCCCACAGAGCTCCATTAAATCCATTATAGCAAAATGGAAAGAATATGGCACCACTACAAACCTGACAAAAGAAGGCCGCCCACCAAAACTCACAGATCAGGCAAGGAGGGCATTAATCAGAGGTGCAACAAAGACACCAAAGATAACACTGAAGGAGCTGCAAAGATCCACAGTGGAGATGGGAGTATCTGTCCATAGGACCACTTTAAGCCGTACACTCCACAGAGTGGGATTTTATGGAAGAGTGGCCAGAAAAAAGTCATTGCTTAAAAAAAAAAAAAAACACGTTTAGAGTTTGCCCAACAGCATGTGGCAGACTCCCCAAACACATGGAAGAAGATTCTCTGGTCAAATGAGACTAAAATTGATCTCTTTGGCCATCATGGGAAACGCCATGTGTGGCGCAAACCCAACACCCTGAGAACACCATTCCTACAGTGAAGCATGGTGGTGGCAGCGTCATGCTGTGGGGATGTTTTTCATCTGCAGGGACAGGAAAGCTGGTCAGGATTGAAGGAAAGATGGATGGCACTAAATACAGGGCAATTCTGGAGGAAAACCTGTTTGAGTCAGCCAGAGGTTTGAGACTGGAACAAAGGTTCATGTTCCAGCAGGATAATGACCCTAAACATACTGCTAAAGCTACACTGGAGTGGTTTAAATGGGAACATTTAAATGTCTTGGAATGGCCTAATCAAAGCCCAGACCTCAATCCAGTTGAGAATCTGTGGCATAACTTGAAGATTGCTGTACACCAACGCAACCCATCTAACTTGAAGGAGTTGGAGCAGTTTTGCCTTGAGGAATGGACAAAAATCCCAGTGGCTAGATGTGCTAAGCTAATAGAGACATACCCCAAGAGACTTGCAGCTGTAATTGTCGTAAAAGGTGGCTCTATAAAATATTGACTTTTCCGGGGGGTAGAATACTTAGGCACACTCCAGATATCTGTTTTTCATCTTAATTATTGTTTGTGTCACGATAAAAAAAAAAAAAAAAATTTGCACCTTTAAAGTGGTCGGCATGTTGTGTAAATCAAATGGTGCTAACCCTCCAAAAATCCATTTTAATTCCAGCTTGTAATGCAACAAAACAGGACAAACACCAAAGGGGATGAATACTTTTGCAAGGCACTGTATATCTCATGTTGACTCAATTTTCCAATAAAATTGGCTGAACACTTTGATGTCTCGTGCCCATGAAAGATCAGATCACTGAGGAAAATTTTGTATCCTCCCGCAAAATAAATGATTTTCAAAAAAAATTTTTCAAGGAGAAACAATGAGAAGGTATATACATATCAGTAATACTGCTTTGAAGAGAATTAACAAAAGTTTGACCCTCTTATACACAGCAGATTCGAGCACCACCATCATTAGTCACGCTAGGTGTCCACAATTTAAAAGTGAATATACCTGGTAAATTCTGGCTTTTATGTTTAAACACAAAGGATTGCTGGTTTGTGACCACGACAACAGACAGAAATTGAAGTTTTATTTTCAAAAAACTGGATTTTCAAATGTTCATAACTTTGGTTCTTGAGACATATTTACAAAATTAAAGTTTTCAATTCAGCACTTCATACTCTTTAATTTAATACATTGCATAACACGATGACAACTACTTTAAAAAATGGCCTGTCATTGCTACTACTCCTACTAGTAGTCTCATCTCATCTCATCTCATCTCATTATCTCTAGCCGCTTTATCCTGTTCTACAGGGTCGCAGGCAAGCTGGAGCCTATCCCAGCTGACTACGGGCGAAAGGCGGGGTACACCCTGGACAAGTCGCCAGGTCATCACAGGGCTGACACATAGACACAGACAACCATTCACACTCACATTCACACCTACGCTCAATTTAGAGTCACCAGTTAACCTAACCTGCATGTCTTTGGACTGTGGGGGAAACCGGAGCACCCGGAGGAAACCCACGCGGACACGGGGAGAACATGCAAACTCCACACAGAAAGGCCCTCGCCGGCCACGGGGCTCGAACCTAGGACCTTCTTGCTGTGAGGCGACAGCACTAACCACTACACCACCGTGCCGCCCACTACTAGTAGTAGTAATAATAATAATAATAGTAGTAGTAAAAATAAAAAAGAATTTTAAAAAGATCTGCGAAAATGACAGTGGTCATGAAGAGACTTTCAGTTTCTTGCTCTTTTTGTTAAAAGCTTTATTTGTGTCTGGGACCCTGGTGTTTAGACTCCTGAGGAAAGTCATTGTGATATTCAGATAAGAAATTCCTCAAGTTGAAGTTAAGAAGAGAAAAACTCAGCTTGTCATGTTATTGTGACTTCTACTGACTGGTACAGAGCTCTGAAACTGGAGGCTCCGTCCTGAAATATTATATAAATATCTGCTTTGAAGATATCAACCTCTGTACCACTTTATTTGTTAATTAACACTGCATATTTTAATCCATTTTTATTAGTAATAGATTTTGTGGATTTGTTATTTCTTTGTCTCTCCCTCATATGTAGCCATGTGAAAGATGTGTTCTTGGAACCCAGAACCATGTGTATAAGCAAGACAGATCAGAAGAAGAGACGTGTGTGTCACCGAGGTCAGCTCTCGTCTCAGGCGGACGCCACTCGTGTGTGTGCACGGACTCGGCCTTTGCTGATTTATCACAAGCCCTGCCTCTTCATCATGGACCAATCACTAGTCACACAACAGGTCACACAGATTTTCTCCGTGTGTGTGTGTGTGTGTGTGTGTGTGTGTGTGTGTGTGTACACCAGCACCTACAGTTGTGCTTGAAAGTTTGTGAACCCTTTAGAATTTTCTATATTTCTGCGTAAGTCTGACCTAAAACATCATCAGATTTTCACACAAGTCCTAAAAGTAGATAAAGAGAACCCAGTTAAACAAATGAGACAAAAATATTATACTTGGTCATTTATTTATTGAGGAAAATGATCCAATATTACATATCTGTGAGTGGCAAAAGTATATGACCCTTTGCTTTCAGTATCTGGTGTGACCCCCTTGTGCAGCAATAACTGCAACTAAACGTTTGCGGTAACTGTTGATCAGTCCTGCACACTGGCTTGGAGGAATTTTAGCCCGTTCCTCCGTACAGAACAGCTTCAACTCTGGGATGTTGGTGGGTTTCCTCACATGAACTGCTCGCTTCAGGTCCTTCCACAACATTTCAATTGGATTAAGGTCAGGACTTTGACTTGGCCATTCCAAAACATTAACTTTATTCTTCTTTAACCATTCTTTGGTAGAACGACTTGTGTGCTTATGGTCGTTGTCTTGCTGCATGACCCACCTTCTCTTGAGCTTCAGATCATGGACAGATGTCCTGACATTTTCCTTTAGAATTTGCTGGTATAATTCAGAATTCATTGTTCCATCAGTGATGGCAAGCTGTCCTGGCCCAGATGCAGCAAAACAGGCCCAAACCATGATACTACCACCACCATGTTTCACAGATGGGATGAGGTTCTTATGCTGGAATGCAGTGTTTTCCTTTCTCCAAACATAATGCTTCTCATTTAAACCAAAAAATTCTATTTTGGTCTCATCCGTCCACAAAACATTTTTCCAATAGCCTTCTGGCTTGTCCATGTGATCTTTAGCAAACTACAGACGAGCAGCAATGTTCTTTTTGGAGAGCAGTGGGTTTCTCCTTGCAACCCTGCCATGCACACCATTGTTGTTCAGTGTTCTCCTGATGGTGGACTCACGAATATTAACATTAGCCAATGTGAGAGAGGCCTTCGGTTGCTTAGAAGTTACCCTGGGGTCCTTTGTGACCTCACCGACTATTACACACCTTGCTCTTGGAGTGATCTTTGTTGGTCGACCACTCCTGGGGAGGGTAACAATGGTCTTGAATTTCCTCCATTTGTACACAATCTGTCTGACTGTGGATTGGTGGAGTCCAAACTCTTTAGAGATGGTTTTGTAACCTTTTCCAGCCTGATGAGCATCAACAACGCTTTTTCTGAGGTCCTCAGAAATCTCCTTTGTTCGTGCCATGATACACTTCCACAAACATGTGTTGTGAAGATCAGACTTTGATAGATCCCTGTTCTTTAAATAAAACAGGGTGCCCACTCACACCTGATTGTCATCCCATTGATTGAAAACACCTGACTCTAATTTCACCTTCAAATTAACTGCTAATCCTAGAGGTTCACATACTTTTGCCACTCACAGATATGTAATATTGGATCATTTTCCTCAATAAATAAATGACCAAGTATAATATTTTTGTCTCATTTGTTTAACTGGGTTCTTTTTATCTACTTTTAGGACTTGTGTGAAAATCTGATGATATTTTAGGTCATATTTATGCAGAAATATAGAAAATTCTAAAGGGTTCACAAACTTTCAAGCAGAAGTCTTCGTCAAATGCATTTCTCTAAGTAACTTCACTCATCTTCAGCACTAAAAGTCTCAGAGGATCAGTACAGAGAATACAGTGTCTCAGTGTCTTCTTCTTAATTTGAGGAAGTGTTAGACAGCATAAACCTATTATTATTATTATTATTATTATTATTATTATTATTATTATTATTAAGAAATGTACACAGTTTCTTTTTGCCATGGCTGGTGTTGTGAAGTTTGCTTTATTTATAAATTTTTTTCACAAGACCTATAAGGTTAGTGCATGTAGCTAAAACAATGATTATAGTGTGAATTGCGTGTCAAAATAATCACACAGTCATTCTGAAGTATTATTTTAAAGCATACAGCTACACTCTACTGTTTTCTGATGCACTCTCTCTCTCACTCTCTCTTTTTTCACTTATTAGGGAGCAGACTCCTCAACCTACCGGTGCTCAAGCTCTGTTTCCTGTGATCCCATCAGTGTGTATTCAGACCCAGTTTACTCCAACAACACAAACAACCAAAGCAACACAATTAACAGCATGCTCAAGCCAAACAGTGAGTGTGTGTGTGTGTGTGTGTGTGTGTGTGTGTGTGTGTGAGACAGAGAGGTTTGATTCAGCAAAAGAATGACTCGACTCATATTACATTATCACAATGGAAGTGTTCCTTGGATTTTA
Source organism: Neoarius graeffei (assembly GCF_027579695.1). Taxonomy (NCBI): domain Eukaryota; kingdom Metazoa; phylum Chordata; class Actinopteri; order Siluriformes; family Ariidae; genus Neoarius; species Neoarius graeffei. The sequence continues at coordinate 7,203,281 of NC_083577.1, forward strand.
GGAGATTTAGGAGAACACTTGAATTATTAGCTCATCCAGCTGATAGGCGATGAGCTTATGCCATCATTCGTTGTCCGTCGTCCACATTTCACGAAAATCGCTTCTTCTCTCTCAGTTCTTCACCGATTTTTATTCTTTTTGGCAGGAACGTAGGTCTGCCTGGGGTGCATATAACCTCTACCCAAATTTGCATAATTGCAATTAATAATGAAGACATGGAGTAATTAAGCCCTAACGCGTAGTTTCCACACAAATCGCTTCTTCTCCCTCAATTCTTCACTAATTTTGATTCTTTCTGGCATGAAGGTAGGGGTGCCTAGGGTGCATATAACTTCTACCCAGATTTGCTTAATTACAATTATTAATGAAGTTATGGACTAATTAAGCCTTAATGAGCAGTTCAACAAAAATCGCTTTTTCTCAATCAATTCCTCGCCATTTTTGATTCTTTCTGGCAAATAGGTTGGTATTCCTAGGGTGTATATAGCTTCTATATACAGTTAGGTCCATAAATATTTGGACAGAGGCAACATTTTTCTAATTTTGGTTCTGTACATTACCACAATGAATTGTGAACAAAACAATTCAGATGCAGTTGAAGTTCAGACTTTCAGCTTTAATTCAGTGGGTTGAACAAAATGATTGCATACAAATGTGAGGAACTAAAGCATTTTTTAAACACAATCCCTTCATTTCAGGGGCTCAAAAGTAATTGGATAAATTAAATAATTGTAAATAAAATGTTCATTTCTAATACTTGGTTGAAAACCCTTTGTTGGCAATGACTGCCTGAAGTCTTGAACTCATGGACATCACCAGACGCTGTGTTTCCTCCTTTTTAATGCTCTGCCAGGCCTTTACTGCAGCGGTTTTCAGTTGCTGTTTGTTTGTGAGCCTTTCTGTCTGAAGTTTAGTCTTTAGCAAGTGAAATGCATGCTCAATTGGGTTGAGATCGGGTGACTGACTTGGCCATTCAAGAATATTCCACTTCTTTGCTTTAATAAACTCCTGGGTTGCTTTGGCTTTATGTTTTGGGTCATTGTCCATCTGTATTATGAAACGCCGACCAATCAGTTTGGTTGGATTTGAGCACACAGTATGTCTCTGAATACCTCAGAATTCATCCGGCTGCTTCTGTCCTGTGTCACATCATCAATAAACACTAGTGACCCAGTGCCACTGGCAGCCATGCATGCCCAAGCCATCACACTGCCTCCGCCATGTTTTACAGATGATGTGGTATGCTTTGGATCATGAGCTGTACCACGCCTTCACCATACTTTTTTCTTTCCATCATTCTGGTAGAGGTTGATCTTGGTTTCATCTGTCCAAAGAATGTTCTTCCAGAACTGTGCTGGCTTTTTTAGATGTTTTTTAGCAAAGTCCAATCTCGCCTTTTTATTCTTGAGGCTTATGAGTGGCTTGCACCGTGCAGTGAACCCTCTGTATTTACTTTCATGCAGTCTTCTCTTTATGGTAGATTTGGATATTGATACGCCTACTTCCTGGAGAGTGTTGTTCACTTGCTTGGCTGTTGTGAAGGGGTTTCTCTTCACCATGGAAATTATTCTGCGATCATCCACCACTGTTGTCTTCTGTGGGCGTCCAGGTCTTTTTGCATTGATGAGTTCACCAGTGCTTTCTTTCTTTCTCAGGCTGTACCAAACTGTAGATTTTGCCACTCCTAATATTGTAGCAATTTCTCGGATGGGTTTTTTCTGTTTTCGCAGCTTAAGGATGGCTTGTTTCACCTGCATGGAGAGCTCCTTTGACCGCATGTTTTCTTCACAGCAAAATCTTCCAAATGCAAGCACCACACCTCAAATCAACTCCAGGCCTTTAATCTGCTTAATTGAGAATGACATAACGAAGGAATTGCCCACACCTGCCCATGAAATAGCCTTTGAGTCAATTGTCCAATTACTTTTGGTCCCTTTAAAAACAGGGTGGCACATGTTAAGGAGCTGAAACTCCTAAACCCTTCATCCAATTTTAATGTGGATACCCTCAAATGAAAGCTGAAAGTCTGGACTTTATGTCCATGTCCATTATGTAACTATAACTTGAATATGTTTCAGTAAACAGGTAAAAAAAACAAAATTTGTGTCAGTGTCCAAATATATATGGACCTAACTGTATAGCTTGTATATAACTTGTATATAGTGTACATAGCTTGCAACATTTATTGCACAAGGTGGCCCACTTTAGATTGTTTCTTCTGGACTAGACGGGGCCGGAGTGAGCTACACCGTCATTGATGGTCTCTTTTCCTACTTGCTGTTGAGCTCACATCCATAGCATTATTGGTGTGATAAGTTTCTCAAAGCTGCATTGAAACATTTCTTCAAAGCATGAAATTAGATTTGATGAATCCTGCAAATGCTCTGTATGTTAACACGTGTTGCACTTACACGTAATGGTAATAAATGTGCATATGAATGTGGACTTCTGTGGGCTCAGAACAACTGGATTGCTGATTAGATGGAAATTCACAGGCACTTGATCCTCCATGTGTTCACATGACAATCATCAGACTGGAAGGAGCAGACTAATAACGTAAGGGCAGCACTTTCACTAGATGATGAGTGGCATTACAGACCTAAAACTGATGAAGCCACTCAGCTGAGTGGGAAAATGTCTTCAAATGATTGCATTTCATCTTTTTTCTGATGCCATAGTTCAGATCCAAATGTATAAGTGGTTGAAAAAACAAGGGACAAGAGAACAAAATCAGAATCTTAATGATAACTTGGGAAACTGCTTAAAGAATAAATCTTGCTGCAGATAATGTAATCTTAGATGACTAGAAATAGGCATATCAGATGCTCGCTGGCCATGTTGTTAAAATTGTGCATGCAGATGCTCATTTGAGTCATTGCTTAACTCTTGAATATTTTCTATCATGAATGCTATCATTAAAAAGCTTATAATCTCTGCTTCCCAAAGAAATTCATCTCATTAAAGGAACAGTCCACCGTACTTCCATAATGAAATATGCTCTTCTCTGAATTGAGACGAGCTGATCCGTACCTCTCCGAGCTTTGTGCGACCTCCCAGTCAGTCAGATGCGCTGTTACTCCTGTTAGCAATGTAGCTAGGCTCAGCATGGCCAATGGTATTTTTGGGGGCTGTAGTTAGATGCGACCAAACTCTTCCACGTTTTTCCTGTTTACATAGGTTTATATGACCAGTGACATGAAACAAAGTTCAGTTACACAAATTGAAACATGGCGATTTTCTATGCTATGGAAAGTCCGCACTTCGACACTGCGCTTCGACAGCGCAGAAGGTGTTAGTACGCCTGTCATTATAGTGCGGACTTTCCATAGCATAGACAATCGCCACGTTTCAATTTGTGTAACTGAACTTTGTTTCATGTCACTGGTCATATAAACCTATGTAAACAGGAAAAACGTGGAAGAGTTTGGTCGTATCTAACTACAGCCCCAAAAAATACCATTGGCCATGCTGAGCCTAGCTACATTGCTAACAGGAGTAACAGCGCGTCTGACTGACTGGGAGGTCGCACAAAGCTCGGAGAGGTACGGAGCAGCTCGTCTCAATTCAGAGAAAAACATATTTCATTATGGAAGTACGGTGGACTGTTCCTTTAAGATCTGTTCAGTACTTTGGGAGTAATGGCAGGTTGAAATTGGTACAACAGAGTAAAAACTCTGCTCGCGTGACGTCAGCAAACTGCCGGTGCTTTTTGAGTCTCGGGAAAGCGGTCAGGCTCTCTCTCTTCTGATCAGTTTCTGACTGGGTTACTCATGAATGTCAATCAGATAACTTTTATAGGGATGTTCTCTCACTCTCACTGTTTCTGATGACGTATTCAGCAAAATTTTCCGTCTGCTCGTTTTGATGTTATGCTTCATGGGAGATTTTGAAGTGAGTTTTCATAGCTTTACCTACTTATTTTTTTCAAATCAAACTGATTCATGTAAATAAATAACTATTTTAGAATATAACTGTGGTTGTTTCGATGAAAAATATTGAGATCTTAGTGGTCGGAATGAGATTTAAAAAATCAGAAACGCGAGTGTCAATTTCAGTTCAGTTAATATGAATTGTTTATTGGATGCGGCTCACAGTTTTTCGAGGTTCGCCTTGAAAGCTGTGAATATTAATCAAAATAATAATTTATATTCTTTCATATAAACACTAGTACTGTAGGGCCTACTTAGAAATACAAAGGCTGAAAGAGCACAAAGAGAGTATTAGAAATAATCTTTCATTACTTTTTAATTTTGATAGAGAATGGTAGATGTGACTGGCATTCAACATTTATTTATGCATGTTTTATAATTAACATTGATTTATCCTTCTTTGTGATGTATAAATGAGAGTTAAGATCATATTAAGACCCCGGTCACACCGCCCGAACTTTGCTGGAGCGTTCCTGGAGCGGTGAAAAAAATTCATCACCGCTCGTAACCGTTCACCACCGTTAACAAAAGTTGGCCCCCGTTAAAGCAACGCCGTATACGCTCGGCCACCGCTGATGTTTCTCGAGGGGCTCTGCTACCGCTCCGAAAGTTTTGAGCTGCACAAAATATTGCGAGCGGTGAGGAGGGAGCAATTTTCCGCCCCGGCAAAGTTCAGCCCCGCTCCACCAACGCCCAGTCAAAGTTTGGCACCGCTAGACGCAAGTTCGTGGACGCTTGGGTCCGCTAGGCCAACGCAGAAATCTTGAACGCTGGACCACCGCTGCTTCGCCAGCGTTGCCCGGGCGGCGATTAAACGTTGCACAAACTTCAGTGGAGCGGTTGTAAGCGTTTTACGAGCGGACACGGGGTTGCTGGAACGGTGTCGGGCGTTGAAGCAGCTATCCATGGCGGCGATGAACTTTGGTTTGGCGTTGGTATAGAGGTGTCGGAGCGGGACCAGACTTTAGCTATAAATACGGGGAGAAATGGACCAGGAGCTCATTTGGAATCGAGCTGCCGTTGAGTTCAGACCTCATCTATATCGAATTTGCTCAAAGTTACAGTAAAACTGTATCACCATGGATGCTGAGAGACTTGCTATGATTGGTGCACTAGTCCAGCAGCACAATCAGAACCTCCTCAGATTGCAACAAGCTGTTGACAGATTTTTTGATTTGATTTGATTTTATTCGATCATAATGTAAAATGAAGTACAAAATACATTAAAATCAGGATTACACAAGAAAGCGCAAGCACTTATTTCCATTGTGGTCCCATTAAAACACGTAAAACAGCAATGGCAACGTTATGATTTGACTTAATATTGACTCACTGTACTATGTAAATGGTGAAAATAATAATAATAATAATAATAACAACCACAATAATAAAATAATAATAATAATAATAATAATAATAATAATAATAAATTGACTTAAATTGACTAGACTAGTAGACAATGAAAATGCATTGTATAGACTAGACTGGAATTTGATTATAAAATTTGATTTCAAAAAGTATGACTAGTACCTATGGCTAACAATTATAAAGTAAAATGTTGTATATATTAATAGTAAATATTAAATGATTTTTAAATAATGATAAAGATAATATAATAGCAAATAATAATAACATTAAGGAAAAGACAGCAAAAACATAATGAAAATAGAAATAATCTGACTGACAGCAAGCAATAAACAAAAAATAAAGTAATATGAATGATAATAAAAAAGTATAAAGTAATATAAATAATAATATTAATAACAAACACTTTTATAGATAAAAATATGATAATAAGATCAACTAAACAACAGTGAAAAAAGGGGAAAAGCTATACAGACAACAGAACAGTAATAAGAATTTTAACTATAGAAAAAAAAGGAGAAGAGAGAGAAGAAGGAGAGACAGAGTTGTGTGGGTCAGACAGTGGATACTGAGAAAGCCTGAACATGGACTGTATGACAAGCTGATGGTGGAGCTTCTATCAAAAATCTATCAGAACTTGTATCAAAACGATCCGTTCAGCTCCGTAGTCACAAGCGGTATGCCGCTAAACCAACTTTATACCCCCGCCGAGCCAAAGCCCGCATGCGCAGAACGCCGCTATACCAACGCTCGCTACCGCTAAACCAACGCTAAAGCAACGCCGGCTTCAGCGGTGCACCGCTAAGCCAACGCCCGTGTTTTCGATTTTTTTCCCATTTTGTGCGCGGTGACGAGCGTTGTCGAAATTCGGCCCCCCCTCCCTACCGTTCAAGGAACGCTCCAGCAAAGTTCGGGCGGTGTGACCGGGGCCTAAGATTTATATTACATAAATAAAGCCATTTGGTGAAACTTTGAAGAAGAGAGTGTACCTATTTAATGTTTTAAACCTAATTAGCATAATTAATACTAATTAAATACTAATTTGCATCATTAGTTTTGACTAATTTTTCAAAGTTTGTATTCAGTATACAACCATCTATGTGCCTGCCAATTTCCATAAATATCTTGAAAAAGAAAAAAACATTTGAACTCATTCGTTAAGCCCATTTTGGACCATGTGATCCTCATACAGAATATTATGGCAGTTTTCTAAAAATTAAGCTATTTTTCTGTCTTTCATTTGTAATATCTCAAGAACGGATAAACATATTTCAATTCTGAATTCAATGAGAGCAGTTTCAAGCAGTTTGGATTGAATTTGAATTTTCACCTGATATGCCTACTAGAAAAGAATATTTTTACTTCAGGGGGAAAGCACAAACCGTATCGCATCGGTGTATTGCCAGTTTGTTGAGAATAAGTCAGTTTTGTTGTGGTTCAGAAACAAACACACCACACCACAATGTGTTGACATTACCACTGGGCCAATGGATTGTTATTTTCCATGCACCTTGAGCCAAAAATGTGCTTATGCAACCAAGAAACACTGTTGTAGTACAGAAACAAGACCAAACCAGCATTTTGCCTGACCGGTGTAAAAGTCCTGTCTTATTTCGAATAACCCAGATCTGTGGGCTGTTAGACTTAAACAGGCACTGAAATACTATAAAATAATTATTTTTATAGTAACACTTAATACTGGAGTTCCTAAAACTTTGTGTGCAAAAACCCCCAAATAGACATTATAAATGTTTTGTGACCCCAAGCCTTACTTTTTTTTTTTTTAAATTCCAGATTTATAATATCAGACTGTTGGAACATTTGAACTTTTTTTTTTTCCAGTAAAATGTAAGATAAACGACTAAAACCAAAGGAATATTTTTTGCACTGATGTACCAGTGGGAAGTTGTTATAGGAAAATTCACACTGGTGTGGTTGTGACATGAAGCGGCCTGGTGTATACTTGATGCATGATTTTGTATGCATTTGCAGAAACAGCTGTATCGTAAGCAGTATTATTTAAACACTCACTGTATATCTTATCTTATACATCCGGAAGATTTAAAAGTAACATTCACTAGATAACACAGAAGAGCCAAAACATCAGGTTTCCTCGTCAAGCTGTAAGATGTTTCGCAATTTTATGCAGTGATGAGCTCTAGGTCTATTATAATTTTACGCTGTTGTCATGATTGTTGTCATGGGCTGCATCTCAAAGCTTTGATTCATTCAAATATTTTTGAATGTAAACTCAATCTTGAAAATCCAAAAGATTGTTATGCAAAACAGGCCTTTTGGTAGGTTTGAAGGCAACACAAGAGGTTTTAAAATCAAATGCAAAGAAGGGCCTGAGCACCTCTGGTTCTGTGACCAGTCACATGTAGTTATCCAAATCTGGAATGAATCTGAAGACCTGTCTAAGAGCGGTATTGCAGATGTTGATGAAAAAGCCACTCTTTCTGTTGCCAAATGGTGGCGCTATACCAGAGGGTCATTTTGGGCATGTGGATATCATCAGAATCATCATATCCTATAACCTGTGAAGTTTGAGCCATATCAGGCAATGCATGGCAAATTTATGACATTTCCTGTTTGCATGACTTAACATACACTACCGTTCAAAAGTTTGGGGTCACTTTGAAATGTCCTTATTTTTGAAAGCAAAGCACTGTTCTTTTCAATGAAGATCACTTTAAACTAATCAGAAATCCACTCTATACATTGCTAATGTGGTAAATGACTATTCTAGCTGCAAATGTCTGGTTTTTGGTGCAATATCTCCATAGGTGTATAGAGGCCCATTTCCAGCAACTCTCACTCCAGTGTTCTAATGGTACAATGTGTTTGCTCATTGCCTCAGAAGGCTAATGGATGATTAGAAAACCCTTGTACAATCATGTTAGCACAGCTGAAAACAGTTGAGCTCTTTAGAGAAGCTATAAAACTGACCTTCCTTTGAGCAGATTGAGTTTCTGGAGCGTCACATTTGTGGGGTCGATTAAATGCTCAAAATGGCCAGAAAAATGTCTTGACTATATTTTCTATTCATTTTACAACTTATGGTGGTAAATAAAAGTGTGACTTTTCATGGAAAACACAAAATTGTCTGGGTGACCCCAAACTTTTGAACGGTAGTGTAAGTTTATTGGTTTGCCTTTTCAACATCTTGCAAGATATCGCGAATCCCTTCATAATTCAAAATCAGCAACATCTTGACATCATGTATACCAAATCTGGCATGAATCCAACAAAGTGCTATGGAGGAGAACATCAAAATGTAGCACGTGTCAAAACGCACAAAACCAAAAATAACTCACTTCCTGTTGAGTATGGCTAATACAATGTGCTTAAAATTTTGCTCGTCTTGGGGCACCCCACACACCTACCAAATTTGACACGGATAGGTGAAACTATACACCAGGCAAAAGTCTCAATGACATGTGGGCGCACTATGGAGTCCCCCGGACACACCTGGGGTCAAGCCTCTATCCCTGATTAGCAGTGGCCAGGAGTGATGTGTGTACCAAACTTCATGAGTTTTCGCCCATGGGAACCACTTCAAAAATGGCCAAGTGTTGAAGAAAAAGAAGAAGAAGAATCCTGGGGAAAACAATAGGGCCTTGCAACTCCGGTGCTCAGGCCCTATTAAATCAAGCAACCCCACATGGGGTGAGTGATTAGGAGTTTGGGAACCCAACTGGAAGGTATGCAGACAAAAGATGGATGTCAAAGTAGAAACAGAGTTTAATTGGCAAACTGGCAGACAAATTCAAATCATTGTTAAAAATCAGAATCCAGAAACAGGCAAAGGTCATGCAAGACCTTTGGGCGACACAGTGGTGTAATAGTTAGCACGGTCGCCTCACAGCAAGAAGGTTCCGGGTTCGAACCCAGCAGCCGGCGAGGGCCTTTCTGTGTGGAGTTTGCATGTTCTCCCCGTGTCTGTGTGGGCTTCCTCCAGATGCTCTGGTTTCCCCCACAGTCCAAAGACATGTAGTTAGGTTAATGTGGGGTGGCCTTGGGCTGAGGTGCCCTTGAGCAAGGTACCGAACCCCTGACTGCTCCCCGGGTGCTCTGGTGTGGCTACCCATCTGCTCTGCTTCAGATGGGTTAAATGCAGAGGATGAATTTCACTGTGCTTGAAGTGTGCATGTGACAAATAAAGGTTTCTTCTTCTTCTTAAGACACGGACAGAATATCAGAAGCAATATAAAACAGGCAAAGTCAAACCAGAAAAGCAGCACATTGAACAAAAGGCTTAGTAAAGTCAATCACAAAGAACTGAGCATTACTTTGCCAAATCTTTGTGCTGTTCAGTCAGTAATCAGGGGACTGTGAGTGAGTGGTGAATTGCAGGATGGGTGTTGTAGTCCATGGCAGCCATATTTGAAGGCTGTTGTGAATATTGGGAAGTAGACTCGAGAGTGCAAGCAGGTGCAGGCATGACACCCTGAAAAAAGCAAATCACTTAGTTGTAGCTTCTAAATGTCAGTTAATGTGTTCTTACACAGAGAACATGATATAATTATTTGGAAAAATTAAATGTCTTAATGAAAAAATAAGGGGCGGCACAGTGGTGTAGTGGTTAGCGCTGTCGCCTCACAGCAAGAAGGTCCGGGTTCGAGCCCCGTGGCCGGCGAGGGCCTTTCCGTGCAGAGTTTGCATGTTCTCCCCGTGTCCGCGTGGGTTTTCTCCGGGTGCTCCGGTTTCCCCCACAGTCCAAAGACATGCAGGTTAGGTTAACTGGTGACTCTAAATTGACTGTAGGTGTGAATGTGAGTGTGAATGGTTGTCTGTGTCTATGTGTCAGCCCTGTGATGACCTGGCGACTTGTCCAGGGTGTACCCCGCCTTTCGCCCGTAGTCAGCTGGGATAGGCTCCAGCTCGCCTGCGACCCTGTAGAACAGGATAAAGCGGCTAGATATGATGAGATGAGATGAAAAAATAATTAAATACCAGATTCCATTGATTACTTGAGATACTGATGAGAAATTATAAAAGCTGTCACAGAGTACGGCTCAAATCCTGTATTGACTTGGATTTGCCATGGTCTTGAGCATTGATCTAGCACAGTGGTTCTCAAACTTTTTTCACCAAGTACCACCTCAGAAAATACTTGGCTCTCCAAGTACCACCATAATGACCAACATTAAAATACAGTAGCGTAGTCGGCCTAAGTATTCATTAAAAAACAAGGCGGAGGTTTTATTTAACAAGTATATTTAATATTGTTGGCCACTGTAACATTACACACAGTACTTTGAACAGTAACACTGTGTTTAAATATAGGAAAATAAAACATTGTACTTAAATAATGAATCAAATAAATTGGCCAAATCTGCAACATCTGTAGTCTCATCAAGCTGTATGGTAAAATATCTACTGTTCTTAATGCGCTCAATCAGTGTCTTTTTAACATCGTCAGCCATGTCGTTTATTCTCCTTGACACGGTGTCATTTGAAAGCGGCACCAAGTTTAACTCTCTGGCAGCTTTCTCTCCACACATGATACGTGTCATCTCTTTGGCTAATGGCAAACACAGCAGTTCCCCGATTGTGTGCGGCTTACCGGCTCTGGCGATCAGGAGGCTGGCACGATATGAAGCTTCCTGTGCTTTGGCTACGGGTGTACCATAGGACAGAATGGTGGACTTGGACTGCTTCAGTTCATCATGTTTTCGTAAAAAAAAATCCATTGGTTTGTCCTTTAGTGCTGTGTGTTTGGTTGTAAGATGCCGTTTGAGATGCGACGGTTTCATGGACTCATTGCTCAGAACGTCCCCGCATACAACACACTGCGGCCTGGGCAGCTCCTCTGTCCCGCTCCAAATGAATCCCAGTTTTATGTATTTTTCGTCATACTTCCTCCTTACTGGTTTCTGCCGTTTGCTAGCAGTTCTGGGGCTGGTTTTGCCACTGTCGTTAGCATCTGCGCTCGGCTCACAAACTTCAGTGTCCTCTTCAGTTCTCCCTCTCTCCTGATCCACGCTCCCATTCGCGGATTTAAGCCACGACAGTAATTTTGTCGTACTTGTCATAATTAGCAAAGCCACCTCCACCTTTTCCCATCACAGCCTAGTCTACCAATGGCGGATAACCGTCTGTCAGCGGAACCGGCGGGAATGCGTACATACGCTACATATGGCTACCCAGAAGCACTTGCAAACTTTTTAAAATTATTAACTTAATTTGTATCTCCTTTCATTTTCTTGTCATCGGTTGATAAGATATTTTTCATCCATTCGGATATTATGGATAGTATTTCACGTTTTATTTTATTTTTTAAATTTTTTTTATATTTAATTAAGTGATTCTTTGGCGTACCACTAGAATGGAGCCCGCGTACCACTAGTGGTACGCGTACCACAGTTTGAGAATCACTGATCTAGCAAATATGATCTTGGTCTTGATGGAGAGTTTGTAAAGGCTAGTTGAAGTAAAGGCTTTGGCTAGAAAAGGATTTGATTTTTCTTCTTAAGTCTTGCTGTTAGTCAAGATTCTCGATCTTGATTTGGCCTCTAGGTCTTGGTTTGACTACACTCCTATCGCAGAGTCTCACATACGTGACTGAATATCAGAAAAGCAAACACGGAGACAGAAAGCATATTGTAAATTTTTAGACAGCTTTCAATCTTGATGTCAAATCTATAAACGAGATCTGATCATGTGTCATTAAGACAGTGTTACTGCTTTGAAATGGAATATGATGAGCTGGTTTAAACCACACCCACTTTATTTTTAAACAAATGTGCTGCTCTTTGCCGATGGACATGAAAATACCAGGAAAGTAAATTCCACACTTTTACTGTGATTGATATTGTGTGTTGTTTTAGTGGTTGTGTTACATTCACAAAAAAAAAAAAAAACGGCCCACTGTTTATATATAGTCAAAGCTGTGACTCAATCTGTGCACAATGTAATGCAGTGCAGTGTGGGAAATAAGGAATTTTAAGCAAACTGTCACAGGACAGACAAGTCTGAAATGTTGTCTGTCCATACAAATTTCAGCCTGTTTGAATGACGGGCCAAAAGCCTAGAACAATGCAGCCGGGGGTCCGGGGCCCGCCTTAGGGTCCCAGAAGCTGAAGGGCTTTAGATGTCTGGAGATGGCTTCTCAGCTATTTCCAGGCATATTTTTGTGGTCTTCAAAGGCCAAATTACACCCGACATTAGATGCTAATTACACTACAAATTGAATATAATCTCATCTCATCTCATTATCTCTAGCCGCTTTATCCTGTTCTACATTTACAAGAAAATGTCAGGATTGTCTAGAAAAACATGCTTAAAGTCATAACCAAGAAAACAGTAGTCTAGTACACACAGATCAGTTCCATGTCTAGAAAAAAGTATTGGGGGGGGCAAGGATGTTCCAGTTGGTTACAACTTACTGGTACTCATATATAGGTACTATAATAACACTCATGAAACATTATGTGAACAATGACTATTTTTTGTACTATGTTTATAAGAAGTCTATGAGAAATTTAGTAATTAACAATACAAATATCCATCCATCCATCCATTATCCGTAACTGCTTATCCTGTTTAAGGTCGCGGGCAAGCTGGAGCCCATCCCAGCTGACTATGGGCAAGAGGCGGGTACACCCTGGACAAGTCGCCAGGTCATCGCAGGGACAATACAACTATTCTTACACAATAGAAACAGGGGGCCCCGTTTCACAGGCCGTGCTACAACATAATGTATTCGCCCAGTGTAACATTTGGATGAAAATTAGAAGTAGATTAGACCCATATCTTTACCATTTTTCATGGGCCATCTGGTTTGATGGTTTTGAAATACAGACAGACATGTTCAAATTATTTTTTATCGGCCATCTGGTCCGATGCTTTTGAAATACAGACCAAAAATTACCAGTAAATGTCTGCCGGTCTGGCCTTATTTCCCACATTTATGATGATTGTTGCTTGTTCAAAGCTAAGGATTTGATTTATGAGCCTGATGTACAAACTTGGCAAAATGGAGACTGTTTCCATACTTTCATTCAACACTATATCTTATGGATAACAGTTCAGAAAAAAAAAATAGCAACGTTCACCTTTTCACAAGTCTTAGATCATGATGCTTACATTATACGGTACAGTGCCCTCCACAATTATTGGCACCAATAAAAGTGTGCCACCCATTGGCATTGACACTCAATAGATTATTGGGTGCCAATAATAGTGTTTTTGTTGAAAATGATTATGTCTTGATGAGGGACTTATTTTTCTCTGAATAAATTTATTTCAATTAAAGTTTGGATTTTTTGCTCATTTTTTTCAGTGTGAGATGAAGCAGTTTCACCAAAGGGTGGATTTTTTTTTCCCAACCCTTTTTACTGATCTGTATACGGGGTGCCAATAATTGTGGAGGGCACTGTAGTATGTGTCATCCAGAGGATATCAGGAACTGAAGTTGTTTTTTCACGTTGTTATATTTCAAGCGTTCTACTTTTATATCAGGACGCTCTGCCTGGAGTTTCTATTGGGTTTATACTTCTTGTATCCTGTTCCACAGAGAACCCAGTGTCCCACAGTGTCCATACCGCTCGGTTCTTCAAAGAGGACTGGCTCCATCAGTCAAAACCCATTAGTCTCTCACCCAGCTTCACCACTGCAGAGAAACATATGTCCTCCATATTCGGTAAGAAGCAGCTCAAATCAAGCGAACTAAAGAACAGTTTGATCATAAATTCAGTTTGCACAAAATCCTCCTCACTCAAAAGTTGCCAGTCAGCGAGAAACAGTTTGCGATAGCGTCAGAAATCAAAGCTTTTTTTTTTTTTTTAAATCTTTATCAGGACTGTAGAGTTGTTGCTCAGTAAAACTCTATTCACTTGCCGTACTGACCAGATTCTTTGTGCCATATGGATGATTATGTGATTGAATCCAACCGGACCCAGTTATTTTAACAGAATAATTAATACAAAGTATTTTTACACATCCATACAACTGTTCTGCTTCCATTCAAGCCAGAATAAACATTTCAGTGACATGCAGTGAAAAAATAAAACGTATCTACTAAATGTTTATCAGAAAATACTTAACAGTTATTCCATGAAATCGAGTCATATTGTACATGAGCTGATAGCCAACGAGGCGTGCAGCCCTGGGTTGGCTATAAGCCACGTACGACGAGATTGAGTGGAATAACTGTTTTATTCTATCCACATTCACTGGATTTTGAGAAACAGAGCATTTTTATTTTTATTTTTTGCAAATTTGATAAATAAAAACTTTATACAAAACATCCGACACAATAATTTCCGCTTAGAATGTAAACAAATCGGTGAAATGACAGTAGCGATTTGTGAAAAATTCGATAATAATAATTCTTGAAAAATAAAAAAAGATATGTTCTTGCCATCAAATACTTTCATTCCATATTTTGTTGCTTTTTTTGTATTTTGGGGGGTTTTGTTTTCAAGTAGAGTTTTTATTTCGTCCTCGGTTGGTTCAGCAACATGCTCCGCCATTTTGTTTTTCTCTACTCACGGTATATGAGCTGATAGCCTCGTAGTAGAGTAGCCAATCAGAGCGCACGGTTGCTCATATCCAGCGAATGTGGATAGAATAATAGCGAATATTAGCTAAGTGCAATTTTTGGATTCATTCTGAATAAAAATGGGTGCTTTTACTTGTACACACTTTTCTGTGCTAATTCTTTCTAAGCTGTTTTAAAGGAATGATTTGTCTAAAATATGCAAAAGTTACAAAATGTCTCAATATACCTAATATACGTAGTTGACAATCTAAGGCATGTTGATTGCACAGGAATAGATTTAGGCTGGGATGCTTGCTCATCCAAACTATATGTGGGTTAATGGGGGAAAATGTGTGAAGCTGAATTTATTCCTTTAATATGGAAGAAAATGTCCTGTTACAGATTGCACACACGAGCTCCAAGTGGCACACACACATACCAAAGCAACGCCAACTCAGGAGACGCCCACACAGACCTGTAGGCGGACAGCGAAGAGACGACGCCAGCGCCGGGCAGATGCTGGTACGACTTGTTCTCTGTTCAGTCATTTAAGCCTCGGTCACAACCGGACGTACGATTTTTTGGCCGTGCGATTTTTGGCGTTTCCCAAATTGCTGCGTTTTTTTTTTTTTTTGTTCATGGAGAACGTAGTTGTGGTGACCATGAAGGAGTAAGATCACCGCGCACCCAACGTACAACCTGGAAGTCGAATGTGCGTACCACGCACGAAGTCTGAGGCTGCTCGGACGTACGGCTGTCGCTTCATTCGTACAGCCAACGCACGTAGTTGTAAGACCAATGTCCTTCAAATGTGCACTAATCGTACTGACCGTGCGTTCCATGCAGGCTTCGTATGAAGGTTGCAAGAACTGCGCACGATCTGTACGTTGTGCGTACCAACGACGTTGGATTTTTACTAAGAAAATGCCAAAACAGCACCATAATTAGTATTTAGCAGGTCAATACTCACCAGTTGTGTGTAGTTCAGTAGCAATGCCCTGTGTCAATTTCCGTTTGTGGATGGCGTTGCTGTACAGGTCCAAATTCTTGTCGTACAAACAAGGGTTGGCACGGAAAAAATCTACCAACCTCTCCTCGTCTGCTACGCCGAAAGAGTACGACAAACTCCTGGCCTGCTGGCCACTGTCATGGTCTTCATCCTCCTCCTCACTGCTCCTTGTCCTCTCTCTCTCCTCCCTCTCTGCTGCCGTCTCTCTCTCCTCCGTCTCCGACACCTTTTCTATCCTCCTCTTCCCTTTTGCCTTCGGCATATTGCCGCAATGCAATGAAATGAAATTGGATTTTCTCTCAATTAAAGCCTACATGTACAAATGTCCGTAGACACCCCTGCAGCTTTATATACCCGAGTTTTCATGCAATTGACGCCCTCTCGCCATACGGCCAATGCACGGCCGACTTACTCGACACGCATGGATGACGTACGAAATATCTGAACGTGCGTTGGCCGCACTAATTACGTATGTGGGGTGCACGACACACATACGGAGTCCGCAAGTGCGACGTACGAAAAAAATTGACATTTTGCCCAAACCTGACACCAGCAAATCGTACGAAAGACACACGTCGGCTGTACGGAAGACACACGAGGCCGTAAGTTTGTCTTGCAACCTGAAAAAAAAAACGTAAGAGCCCATAGAGTTTGTTTGACATGACAAAGAACCTCTGCGGCCAGTCTACAGCCCGAAAATCAGCACGTCACACGCGCGCCCTCCGTGCGTTTCTTGCGTTTTTTGCACATAGACCGGCCATAGGAGCACGTACAGCCGGTTGTGACCGAGGCTTTACAGAAACACTGTGTATCACAACAGTCAGTAATAAAACACCTACAGTGTGATCTGTATGGTGGGTATACAGTAGCTAATACAATAGCTGTGATTCTGCTGTATGTTGTTCTTCTGCAGACATGTGTGTGTCACAGTCTGACGTGTTTTCTCCCAATGCTGAGGGCAGTACGGAGGACATGCTCACACCTTGCCAAACAAACGTACACCAGGGAAAGTCACAGGTACACACTTAACTATATAGTTTCAACCGTACTCTAGAATTTATAATGAGTACTGAATTAGATAAAAGGTCATGCCCAAGCTTTTTACTCATGTGAAGTCATACAGTTGTGCAGGGAGAGATGAATCTTGTATGGTTTGTTCCTCACAGTTTCCACTAAGCAGGAGAAATGGCGAAAGCATTTACAGCCCAAACAACATAGTCATCCCAGTGTCTCTGGCTGCCTCTAGAACAGTGGAAAAGCTGCAGTATAAGGACATTCCCACACCCAGGTATTATGGTATACAATATTGTTGAACTTTTATTTTATAAAAATGGGTGACATTAGAGGGCGGCACGGTGGTGTAGTGGTTAGCGCTGTCGCCTCACAGCAAGAAGGTCCTGGGTTCGAGCCCTGGGGCCGGCGAGGGCCTTTCTGTGTGGAGTTTGCATGTTCTCCCCGTGTCCGCGTGGGTTTCCTCCGGGTGCTCCGGTTTCCACCACAGTCCAAAGACATGCAGGTTAGGTTAACTGGTGACTCTAAATTGACCGTAGGTGTGAATGTGAGTGTGAATGGTTGTCTGTGTCTATGTGTCAGCCCTGTGATGACCTGGCGACTTGTCCAGGGTGTACCCCGCCTTTCGCCCGTAGTCAGCTGGGATAGGCTCCAGCTTGCCTGCGACCCTGTAGAAGGATAAAGCGGCTAGAGATAATGAGATGAGATGAGATGGGTGACATTAGAAAAAAATAATAATAATAAAATAAAATGTGTTAGTAACTGACCAGGCCACCACCAGAATAGCTTCAGTGCTTCTACAAGTCTCTGAAACCGTTCTCGGGCAACAAACACCATTATTCCCTAAACCGGTGTAGTGATGATGGTGGTGGAGAGTGCTGTCTTACACACCACTCCAAAATCTCCCACAACTGCGAGCCATAACGCATGTTCGAAATCATTCTTAATTTGTTCCAGTGTGCCGTGGGAGGAGGGGAAGGAGTCATACTGGAAGACATCACTCGGATCAGGATAGAATTGTTTCATCAATATATTTCATAAAGTCAGAAGAATTTTGTATTGATTTGCAGTTACACATCATGCCAACAGGACAAGTGGAGCCAAACCATGACAGTAAAATAAATAAATGGCCCCAACATCAGCGCTCACGTCAGAACCAGAATAAAGTTTATTGCCCAGTATGTCCTCAGATACAAAGAATTTGCTTTGGCATTTGGTGCATGAAAAAGAGACAAAAGTAAAAATATAAATAGAATATTTAAAATAAACATATGAAGTAATATAAATTTGAAAATAAACACATATTAAAAAGAATGTGCAATGTATTATTTAAATGACCAAGCTGTACAGTATGTGATGGAACGTGCGATACAAAGTCACAGACTGAAGAACACGTGTAATGAAATGTGCAACACAGCAATCCAGACAGGAAGTGCGTTAATATAACGCATTGGGATTGTGTCGGTGGGTGGATGGCCAAGTGGGCAGAGTCAGTGGGGATCTCTGGCTTTACTGATGAGGCCAACTGCAGTGGGGAAGAAACTGTCCTTGTGGCACGAGGTTTTGTTCCTGATGGACTGCAGCCTCCTGCCAGAGGGGAGTGTCTCAAAAAGTTTGTGCCGGGCTGGGAGGGGTTGTCCACAATCCTTTCTGCCCTCCCTAGGGTCCTGGAATCGTATAGATCCTGGAGAGATGGAAGATTGCAGCTAGTCACCTTCTTACCAGAGCTAATGATACACTGCAGTTTGCCCTTGGAGTGGCAGCAACAGCAGTGTACCAGACAGTGATGGAGGAGGTGAAGATGGACTCAGTGATGGTGGTGTAAAAGTGCACCATCATTGTCCTTGGCAGGTTGAAGTTCTTCAACTGACATCATGCCAAGCCTGACCTCAGTACCTGACCTCACTAAAGTTCTTATGGCAGAATGGGCGAATCCGCACACCCGTGCTTCAGAATTTAGTGGAAAGCATTTCCAGAAGACTGGGAGTTATTAGAGCTGTGAACTCCATATTAATGCTCATAGATTTGGAACGGGATGTTCGACAAGCACATATAATGTGGTTGTGATGGTCCACTTACTTTTGTCCATACAATGTGCCTTTTTTCCTTTAAGTTGTCTGTGTCTGTGTCAGTCATACATTGAAGTCAATATAATCTAATGGTAGATTAGGAGGCAGCTGACTTTATCCTGTCTTTCTAAATGGACAGCCTTTATTAAGGATGCATCAATAATGATACTGGTATCCGATTCAGTTCAATTCAATTTTATTTGTATTGTGTTTTTAACAATGGACATTGTCACAAAGAGGCTTTACAGAATTATATAACTTCCGGATATAAATTTTACATAGAATTCATAAATTTATCCCGAATGAACTAGCTGACAAGGAAAACTCCCTGATACGACATGAGGGAGAAACCTTTAGAGGAACCAGACTCAAAATGGAACCCATGCTCTTCTGGCTGACACCAGATAGTGTGATTATGAACAACTCACTTCTATAACTCTATAGAGGGCTACCGCGTAACGTCACCGTACCGCAAGATTTTGTTAGGGCGCCATATTGGAAGACCAAGTACATACATACATACATACTCACAATATAAAACAAACTACGAGCGAGAGTGAAGTGACACGATGGCTGATAATTCTGGTTATGTGAGTACATTACCAGCTGCAGAAAGGGCACGGTATGTGGAGAAACTGGCTGTGATTGATGGGTTTGACCCATATGATAAGACTCGGGGCAAGGGAGAGTGGAAACATAAGGAGGACCTGACACCAATTCTGCCATCTGTTTGCTACCCAGACATTGTAAACATTCATATAATAATCAGTGCAGGTTAAATGAAATTCTCCACTATCATGTTAAAAAAATTATAGCACTTGACCACTATTGCAATCTGTATTCATGCTGTTATGGATTTTTTTATTTCATAATTTATTTTTAATTTACTACTTATCTGTTTTTATTTATATATCTTTGAATTATTTGGACATGGGGAAAAACTATATTTAAAATCCAAAGAGGGATGGAGGGAGGAAAATTAAAACAAAAGAAAGAAATGAAATATATAACATAAATGTGATAAAATTAAGGATGTTTTTATTCAGTAAACATTTTTAAAAAATGTTCTACAACACTCTAGCCTAGTGACTTACCAGTAACAAAATGGTCTGAACATATTCTGTACTGTTGTAGACTTAAAGTATTCAGATCCGCTCTGCATAAAGCAGCTAAATACTCTCTCTGTCTCCTGGCAGAAAGCTCCTTGGTTTGCTCCCCTTGTGTCTCAATCACAGCTGGTATTCTGAAGAAAGACTTCTTTTCACCTTTCCCATCAGCTTTGTTAGAACACCCTAACACAGCACAAAAGTTTACTATTGTAGGTTTTTGATGAACCAAGTGCCTCGTGGGTTCACATACCGCGCGCTGCCTTTATTTCCCCCTAATCACGAGTTTGTTGGTCTTCCAATATGGCGCAGAGCTTGTTTACTTCCGGTTTCGGGTGACGTCAGTGCAAGGGGTCTATAACTAAAAAGGAGAGCCAGAAGGTAACACAGACATGAGGGCAACCTGGGACATAAAGCGGCCAGCCACTCCGGTGTCAACAAACCAGAGTGAATGCATGAGAGTGGGAGGGGAAACAGCATCCAAACATCCCAGTTTATCAAAACACTGTATAACCATGAACTCTCCAGAGCTACTCGCTTACCTAATAAAAAGCTATTAACAAAAAGGCTTGATGAAAAACAAATATGTTTTCAGCCTAGACTTAAACACTGACACTGTGTCTGAATCTCAAACACAAGAAAGCTGTTCCATAACTAGTGGGCTTTGTAAGAGAAGGCTGTGGCCCCTGCCTTTGCTATCTGAGGTACCAACAGATAGCCTGCACCTTTTGATGGAAGTATAGTTGTGTTCACAATTATTCAACCCCCACTGAAATTAAGTGTTTTGGCCAGTTTGACATTGATTTTGATCATTTCAGTCATCTTATTTACAATTAAATCAAAGAAGCACTTGTAAATTAGACAAATATAACATAACATTTATAATAAAATGACCACAAATGTCTTTTCTGTGCTCACATCATTATCAGTTTTATTCAACCCCCAAGTGACATTCATTCTTAGTACTTAGTACAACATCCTTTTCCAGTTATAACATCTTTCAAGCATGAAGCATAGCTTGACACAAGTGTCTTGCAGCGACCAACGGGTATCTTAGCCCATTCTTCATGGGCAAAAGCCTCCAGTTCAGTCACATTCTTAGGCTTGCGCGCTGCAACTACCTTCTTTAGGTCCCACCAGAGGTTCTCAATCGGATTTAAGTCTGGTGACTGCGATGGCCACTCTAGAATGTTCCAGCCCTTCATCTTCAACCATGCTCTAATGGACTTGGATGTGTGCTTAGGATCATTGTCCTGTTGAAAGGTCCAACATCTCCCAAGCCGCAGGTTTGTGACAGACTCCATCACATTTTCTTCCAAGATTTCCTGGTACTGAAGAGAATTCATGGTACCCTGCACACGATGAAGCTTCCCTGTACCATTAGAAGCAAAACAGCCCCAAAGCATAATTGACCCCCCGCCATGCTTCACAGTAGGCAAGGTGTTCTTTTCTTCATAGGCCTGGTTCTTCCTCCTCCAAACATAGTGCTGGTCCATGGGCCCAAACAGTTCTAATTTAGTTTCATCAGTCCACAGAACACTTTCCCAAAACTTTTGTGGCTTGTCCACATGACTTTTGGCATACTGCAGTCGACTTTTCTTATTCTTTGGAGTCAGCAAGGGGGTGCGCCTGGGAGTTCTGGCATAGAGGCCATCATTACGCAGTGTGCGCCTTATTGTCTGTGCTGAAACCTCAATGCCCACATCTGACAGATCTTTTTTCAGTTCCTCACAAGTCACACAGGGATTTTTATCCACCTGGCGCTTCAGGTAGCGCACAGCAGTCGCCGTCAGGATCTTCTTTCTGCCACGGCCAGGTAGCGTTTCCACTGTGCCCTTTACCTTGAATTTACAGATGATGCTTCCGATAGTATCTCTTGGAATGTTTAACATTTTGGAAATCTTCTTATATCCATTGCCATTCTTGTGAAGAGAAATAACCTCTTCTCTTGTCTTCTGGGACCATTCTCTTGCCTTCACCATGTTTGTCAACACACCAGTAAATGTCTAGAAGGAGCTGAGTATCACAGTCCTTTTAAATCTGCCTAATTGGTGCTTATTATGCTTGATTGATGCTCGTTGACATCCACAGGTGTTTTCAATACCTGATTGAAAACACTTGAATGAACCTCTGTTCTTAAGAGTGGTAGTCTTAAAGGGATTGAATAATTGTGTCAATGAAGAAATCACAAAAAGGCCATTTAATACTTTATTACAAAAGCAATTGATGTCATTTTAGTTGCATTTGGTTCTTTAACAAGTCCTTGTAAGATGTCATTATGAACACAATTACAAATGTACACTGAATTCCCTAAAACCCTTTACAGCATTGGGGGCTGAATAATTGTGAACACAACTGTAGGTGTGGCAGGTCATAAAAGGCCAGAAGTTTGCTCAAGTACTGTGGTGCGAGAGCATTCAGTGCTTTATAGGTCAGTAGTAGTGTTTTAATAATCACTTTGAAATTTGAGAGCCAATGCAGTATGGATAAAATAGGGATGATGTGGTCATATCGTCTGGTTCTAGTAAGGACTCTCGCTGCTGCATTTTGGACTAACTGTAGCTTGTTTATACGTCTACTAGAACGTCCAGACAGTACAGCATTAAAATAATCCAACCTAGAAGTAACAAAGTCATGAACTAGTTTTTTTTTCTGCATTATATTTCTTAGCAATATTTCTGAAATGAAAAAGGCTATCCTAGTAATATTATCTACATGAGCTTCAAATGAAAGACTGGAGTCAATGATCACCCTGAGGTCTTTTACTGCTGCACATGAAGAAGAAGAAAGGCCATCCAGAGTTACTGTGTAATCAGAAAACTTACTCATAGCTTCATGTGGTCCAAGTGCAAGTACTTCTGTCTTGTCAGAATTAAGTAAAAGGAAGTTAATAAACATCCAGTGTCTTTACACATTCCACAATTTTATTTAGCTGGTGTCTCTCATCTGGCTTTGCGGAAACATAAACTGTGTCATCAGCGTAACAGAGTAATCAGCTAATACCATGTTTACGAATAATATTACCCAGAGGTAACATATATAAAGAAAAAAGCAGTGGGCCAAAAATAGAACCTTGGAGAACACCAAACTTTACCTTAGTATGTGCAGAGAAGTCACGATTTACATCAACAAACTGATAACGATAAGTCAAATAAGACCTGAGCCAGGAGCAGGCCGTTCCTGTAATTCTAACAACATTTTCTAGTTTATCAAGGAGAATAGAATTATCAGTAGTGTAAAAAGCTGCATTAAAGTCCAGCAACACAACCAAGGAGACACAGTCCTGATTAGAGGACTGTAGTAGGTCATTTACTACTTTAACCAGTGCTGTGTCTCTGCTATGATGAGGCCTGAATCCTAACTGATTAATTTAATGAATACCATTTGTATGAAGTTATGAGTTCTAATTTCTCTCCATTATATTAATGATCTCTCCAAGTTGTAATTTCTCTACATTACTGTGCTACAGCACAGGATCTTGGAGATAAAGGGTTAGTTTAATATTGGCCTATAGTTGGACAGCTGACAGGGGTCAAGGTCAGGTTTTTTAGTCAGGGGTTTGATAACTGCTAGTTTAAAGAATTTAGATACATAGTCAATTCTAAGGGAAGAATTGATTATTTTTAGAAGAGGTTTGATTGCTTCTGATATGATCTGTTTGAAGAAACATGTTGGTAAGGGATCTAGTGCACAAGTTGATGATTTTGATAATTAGTGAAATTAGTTTGGTCTCTCAAAGGGAGTAAAACATTTAATCGCTCATCTCAGACAGTAATTTTGTTATGTACAGGGTTAGTTATCAAATTGTCTGGCCTAAAATTTATAGTTTGAATTTTTTGTCTGAGATTTTCAATTTTGTCATTGAAAAAAAAAAATTATGAAGTCATCACTCTTACATACTGATGGTGCGTGTTTCTTTGGTGGACTTATTCCTAGTTAATTTTGCTACAGTATTAAATAAGAATCTAGGATTATTTTGTTATCTTCTATTAGGCTATCATGCTTCTGTCAGATACTGTGCTCTATTACTTGTATTCTTAAAGATTGTGCTAATAACGTGTGATACTATGTGACATAAGCTTAGGGTAGGTCGTCGCACTATTGAGCGGACAAAATAAAGTGACATCAATTTGGATGTATTTCAAGATTAGTGGTGGAAGTAAAAGCAAAGCAGAACTACAAACTGTGGTCTGTAAAAATATCAACATCTTTCTACAATACCCATAAGCTGATAAAAAAGAATGTGAGAGGAGCTGACCATGAGCGCAAGAGAAATCCCATAAATTCCTTGCACACAAAAGTATTTGTGAGTGCGCAGACATGTGAGAGTGCCAGTCAAGGTGTAAATCATGCCGTCACTATAACATTTAAACCTAAAACTCAGAACAAGGAGTAGATTGTACATTGCCAGCAGCACATGGTAGCAACCAGTGCTGCAGCAAACGCTGGCTAGGCAAGAAGAAAACTGTCTATCAAAAATGCTAGGTGAGTGAAAATAAAAGCTCATCCCCAGTATGTTGTTCTTGATGATCAGCTGCTATCAGTCATAACAATGAAACATACATTTGTATAATACAGCTGTATAAAAGTGCTTTCCTGGAAAGAAACAAAACCCACCCTTCTCCAGTGCAACCCTATACAGTCAAAGTTAACTAATGTAGCTAGC
This sequence comes from Neoarius graeffei, assembly GCF_027579695.1. Lineage (NCBI taxonomy): Eukaryota > Metazoa > Chordata > Actinopteri > Siluriformes > Ariidae > Neoarius > Neoarius graeffei. The sequence goes on from NC_083577.1 coordinate 7,227,923, forward strand.
TAAAGCACTTCACTGAAAATCTATAGAGATCTTGCAGTCACGTGACTGGAATGTAAACAGCCGCCATCTTGTTGGTCAGCAACACAGCTGAATACTGCTGCACTCGTATACAAAATGGATCAATTTCAACCGACGGACTACACGGCTCATTTTTCTAATGAACAGATAATTAGATATATGTCTAAAATAAACGACCTACAGATTAGTGACCCTTATCGCTTACCGGACGTAGTTTTCACGACCGTGTCAGTGGATTTTGAACTGCCAGAGGTGGAATACCCAGACGTGTATAATTACCTCATTAACTTTCCCTCGCTGTTCAGTGGTGAAGCACTGCGTGCTTATAAATCTCTGGACAGTTATCTTTACAGAAATTCAGGATTCGTCAGCCGCCCTCAGATGTGGCATCTTGTAAACAAGAAAATAACAATCCTCATTGGATGGGTAAGTCACTTAAGTATTACTAGTACTGATACTAGATATATCATCTAGTATAGCACTGACCAGCCGATTATAGAATAGAATAGAATAAGGTAATTCCAGCTGTAATTCCAAATCGTCCGTCTTGTTTAACATGGATCTGGCGTTGGAGAGGTAAAGGCTTGGCAGTGGAGATTTGAGTGGCTGTTTTCTGAGCTTAGTCAACAGGCCGGCTCTGCAGCCTCGCTTTTGCTTCCTCTCCCGATGCCGCCTCCTTCGCCTGCCAGACCCGATAACAATCCACGGAGACCCCGCTGGTCTCGCTATCTCGTCTGGAATGTTGTGCATGCGATGGAAATCGCTACAAACCGTCATTTTCTGCTGGAAACCAATGTCCAGTAAGTCCATATGGTTGTAGTGGATATTGAAGTCCGATACAGACAAACAACACGCAAAAATACACACAAAAAACATAAAAAACGTGGACAGGTAGGGAGAGCTTGTAGCCGCAGCCGTTGTAGTAGAACTGTATATAGTAGGGTTTTCCAGAAGAAAAGGTAGAAGTAGAAGCAGAAGTAGAAGGCGGAAATATGACGTTTGACCAACAAGATGGCGTCTGTTACAATCTGGATCGGCTGTGACGTCACATGCAAGATCTCTGTTAGCTAACATTATAAAGAATAACCTCAGTGCATAAACAGATGTGTGTGCTTTTAATAGATGCTATTTAAACTAGGAAAACATTAACTTCTTGGCAGTGTGTTGATATGCAATGCAAGCATAGCAAAAATATTTTAAAATGTTCATGCTACAAATAGCAGGCCATGTATGGAGAATACTGAGATACCTAGTATATTTTGAGCACATGTCTAATAAGTATGTGTCTTTATGACTGATATCATGTGTCTTTCATCAGCTGGAGGGTACTGGCGCTTTCCCCGCTCATAAAGAAGGAGGTGGAGGAGGATATTGATAAGGTACAGCCAGTTATCTATATACATTCATATTTACATACAGTGGTGCTTGAAGGTTTGTGAACCCTTTAGAATTTTCTATATTTCTGCATAAATATGACCTAAAGCATCATCAGATTTTCATGCAAGTCCTAAAAGTAGATAAAGAGAACCCAGTTAAACAAATGAGACAAAAATATTATACTTGGTCACTTATTTATTGAGGAAAATGATCCAATATTACATATCTGTGAGTGGCAAAAGTATGTGAACCTCTAGGATTGGCAGTTAATTTGAAGGTGAAATTAGAGTCAGATGTTTTCAATGAATGGGATGACAATCAGGTGTGAGTGGGCACCCTGTTTTATTTAAAGAACAGGGATCTATCAAAGTCTGATCTTCACAACACGTGTTTGTGGAAGTGTATCATGGCACGAACAAAGGAGATTTCTGAGGACCTCAGAAAAAGCGTTGTTGATGCTCATCAGGCTGGAAAAGGTTACAAAACCATCTCTAAAGAGTTTGGACTCCACCAATCCACAGTCAGACAGATTGTGTACAAATGGAGGAAATTCAAGACCATTGTTACCCTCCCAGGAGTGGTCGACCAACAAAGATCACTCCAAGAGCAAGGCGTGTAATAATCGGCGAGGTCACAAAGGACCCCAGGGTAACTTCTAAGCAACTGAAGGCCTCTCTCACATTGGCTAATGTTAATGTTTACGAGTCCACCATCAGGAGAACACTGAACAGCAATGGTGTGCATGGCAGGGTTGCAAGGAGAAAGCCACTGCTCTCCAAAAAGAACATTGCTGCTTGTCTACAGTTTGCTAAAGATCATGTGGACAAGCCAGAAGGCTATTGAAAAAAAATGTTTTGTGGATGGATGAGACCAAAATAGAACTTTTTGGTTTAAATGAGAAGCGTTATGTTTGGAGAAAGGAAAACACTGCATTCCAACATAAGAACCTTATCCCATCTGTGAAACATGGTGGTGGTAGTATCATGGTTTGGGCCTGTTTTGCTGCATCTGGGCCAGGACGGCTTGCCATCATTGATGGAACAATGAATTCTGAATTATACCAGCAAATTCTAATGGAAAATGTCAGGACATCTGTCCATGATCTGAATCTCAAGAGAAGGTGGGTCATGCAGCAAGACAACGACCCTAAGCACACAAGTCGTTCTACCAAAGAATGGTTAAAGAAGAATAAAGTTCATGTTTTGGAATGGCCAAATCAAAGTCCTGACCTTAATCCAATCGAAATGTTGTGGAAGGACCTCACAGTTCATGTGAGGAAACCCACCAACATCCCAGAGTTGAAGCTGTTCTGTATGGAGGAACGGGCTAAAATTCCTCCAAGCCGGTGTGCAGGACTGATCAACAGTTACCGGAAACGTTTAGTTGCAGTTATTGCTGCACAAGGGGGTCACACCAGATACTGAAAGCAAAGGGTCACATACTTTTGCCACTCACAGATATGTAATATTGGATCATTTTCCTCAATAAATAAATGACCAAGTATAATATTTTTGTCTCATTTGTTTAACTGGGTTCTCTTTATCTACTTTTAGGACTTGTGTGAAAATCTGATGATGTTTTAGGTCATATTTATGCAGAAATATAGAAAATTCTAAAGGGTTCACATACTTTCAAGCACCACTGTATATTCCTGGCTCAATCTCTGTAATAAATGTTGACTCTATCTATCTATCTATCTATCTATCTATCTATCTATCTATCTATCTATCTATCTATCTATCTATCTATCTATCAACAAACAATATTAAAACAGGCAGTCCAATTCAGCTAAGGCTGGTTTAAATGGAGGCCTATAATAGAACAAAATAATATATTCAAACACATGAAAAAAAAGGTATCTAAATATATGAATATACATGAACATAAAACTCTTGGCTATGAATATACATATATCCAAACTATCTAAACAAATGAAGTCTGAGACTCTTCTTGAATTTAGGAGGAAATGCTTCCTTTCTCAAATTACTTGGAAGTATGTTCCATATTTTAGCCCCATTTAAGCGAAAAGAACTATGATACTTAGCAATTTCAGAAAGGAGAAAGTGGAGAAGACCTTTATTCATTATTATATGTGTGGAAATTGCGTGAGTAGTGAAAGTCATGTAAAAGATGAACAGGAGCAAGGCCATTTCGGCACTTGAAAATTTGTAAGCAAATTTGATATTTCCTGCGAAATTCTAATGATGGCAATGGAGTTCATGCTGTTGGATTTTGCAACCCTCAGTAGTACTGACTGAACGCCTTTGAAGGTTTTCCAAATAGTCACAATTAGTTTTTCCACAACCATTCCAGACAGCTGAACAGTAATCAAACAGGGGAAGTATCATGGTGTTATACAAAGTGATACAAGCCTCACGAGGGATGATCTTACAGGCTTTCTGTAGCATGCCCAACCAAAATGAGATTTTGTTGGAAATGCGGTCAGTATGGTCATTCCAAGAAAGGGTTGGATCAAGCATAACACCAAGATACTTCAACTGATAAACTCTACTTAAAGTCTTATTGCATGCCGTAACACAAAAACGGGTAACTCTGGCAAGCCTTTGATGTGTACCTATAAGCATTATCTTGGTTTTAGAGTCGTTAAGGAATAGAAAATTATTGTCAAGTCAGTTTATAATATTATCAAGGTCTCTAGATAAGAAAGATTCAATTTCTGCAATGGAGCTAATACTGAAAAAAAAACCCAGTGTCATCAGCAAACCACTGAATGTCACAGTTCTGGACTACGGACAGCAGATCATTGATATGCATTATGAAAAGTAGCGGGCTAAGTATGGAACCCTGTGGAACACCAGAGAGAACAAACTGTGGGTCCACGACAACACCATTAACATAAACATTCTGAGTTCTGTTAATCAGGTAGGCTTTAAACCAGCAGACAGCAGAGTCTGTAAATCATTTTTAAAGTGAGTTACATGACAGAAATGATGATTGTAAAAGTGTTGTACATCTTGGATGATCAACTATGTTTGGAGTGAAAAACAAACAAAAAAACCCCACGAAATTATTCAAATCATGTAATCTGGACGTACTTTGCTCTTAGTCTTCATCGGAAATGAGGATATAAGAAGTTACTCTTTTTGTTTTCCGTTCTCTCAGGTGGAGTCGCTATCAGATGAGGTGTTTATTCAGCGACACCAGAGCTACGAGTGCAGAGAGAAACTCTGCTGGAGCTCCTGGGAAAAGGGCAAGAGATGCACACACAGGACCAGGTCAGTGTGTGTGTGTGTTTGAAATCAAAGTAGAAACCAACCGAGTGTGCTTTCTTGTGCCCTTTTGCCAACACACATATTGATTTGTTGCTGCCTTTTCAAAGCAAAACTTCAGAAAAACTCTGAGTAACGTGAATAATTTTTTTAAAATCTCCTGACCAATCAAGCCACAAGTTGTGGGTGGGGCAATCAAAAAAATTAAATATGTAGAAAGTGTTGGTGAAATATATGTCTTGTTTGGAAGTGAAAATGAAGAAATGTACGTTTTTGTGATGTTTCATTGTCATGAAAAATAACAGTTTGTGTATTTTTGGGACAATCACTCTCACAGCCTCCAAACCTACAGCAAAGACACAACCAAGTTACGCCAATCTTTATTTCATATCCTTCACTGAGAATAATGAATCTAATCTAGAGAGCAAGCTAGTTAGTTAGTTGGTCGATACTAGTTAAGACTGGATAATGTGTTCTTTGCTGCTTTGTGTGTGTGTGTGTATATATATATATATATATATATATATATATATATATATATATATATATATATATATATATACATACTAGTGCATCTCAAAAAATTTGAATATTGTGAAAAAGTTAAATATTTTCCATCAGTTATTTAAGAAAGTGAAACTGTTATATATTATAGACTCATTACACATAAACTAAAATGCTTCAAGCATTTTTCTATTTTAATTTTAATCAGTATAGCATACAGTACAAAAACATAAAAAAAAACATCTCAAAATATTAGAATATTTCATTTCGAGTTGAGTAAAACAGTATGAACACAGTGTATCTCTTGGTCTAGTTCAGTACACACAACCACAATCATGGGGAAGACTGCTGACTTGACTGTTGTCCAGAAGATGATCACTGATGCCCTCCACAAGGAGGGTAAGCCACAAAAGGTCATTGCTGAAAAGGGTGGCTGGAAAAGGTGCACAAGCAACAGGGATGGCTGCAGCCTTGAGAGGATTGTCAAGAAAAGTTGATTCAAGAACTTGGAAGAGCTTCACAAGGAGTGGACTGAGGCTGGTGTCAGTGTATCAAGACCCATCACGAACAGACATCTTCAAGAAAGGGGATACAACTTTCGCATTCCTAATATCAAGCTACTCCTGAGCCAGAGACAATGTCAGAAGTGTCTTATCTGGGCTAAGGAGAGAAAGAAATGGACTGTTGCTCAGTGGTCCAAAGTCCTCTTTTCAGATGAAAGTACATTTTGCATTTAATTTGGAAATCACGGTTCTAGAGTCTGGAGGAAGAGTGGAGAGGCACAGAATCCAAGGTGTTTGAAGCCCAGTGTGAAGTTTCCACAGTCTGTGATGATTTGGGGTGCCATGTCATCTGCTGGTGTTGGTCCACTGTATTTTATCAAGTCCAAAGTCAACACAGCCATCTACCAGGAGATTTTAGAGCACTTCATGCTTCCATCTGCTGACGAGCTTTTTGGAGATGCTGATTTCCTTTTCCAGCAGGACTTGGCACCTACCCACAGTGCCAAAACTACTACCAAATGGTTTGCTGACCATGATATTACTGTGTTTGATTGGCCAGCCAACTTGCCTGACCTGAACCCCATAGAGAATCTATGGGGTATTGTCAAGAGGAAGATGAGAAACACCCGACCCAAAAATACAGATACGCTGAAGGCCACTATCAAAGCAACCTGGGCTTCAATAACACCTCAGCAGTGCCACAGACTGATCACCTCCATGCCACACCGCATTGATACAGTAATTCATGGTAAAGGAGCCCCAACCAAGTATTGAGTGTATAAATGAATATACTTTTCAGAAGTTGGACATTTCTGTATTGTAAATCCTTTTTTTGATTGATCTTAGGGAATATTCTAATAATTTGAGATACTGGATTTCTGATTTTCATGAGCTATAAGCCATAATCATCAAAATTAAAACAAAAAAAGGCTTTAAATATTTCACTTTACATGTAATGAATATAGAATATATGAAAGTTTACCTTTTTGAATTAAATTATGAAAAAAAAAGGAACTTTTTCATGGTATTCTAATTTTTTGAGATGCACTAGTATATAATTATAAAAGCACAAATCTTCGGAAAAATACAGCAGATGTAACAATACACTCCAGTCATGATTTGATTCGACTCATGATACTGGCTACATGATTCAAATCAATACAGTTCTCAGAATCTTCTTTCAGCTGCTACCGTTAGGGGTCACAACCGCGGATCATCATGAGCCGCATATTTCATTTGGCATAAGTTCTTACACCAGATGCCCTTCCTGACACAACCTCGGACTGAGAATATTTGACCAAAATTAACATAATTTAATAAACAATGCAAACCAATATGCATTTTTGTCTTTATAAAACTAAATCAAAAATTTTATTTAGGGTTTAATATTGTAAACAAAATGTACTACAGTACAGGTTCATATCTTGAAAAAAAAATCAATAAACGTATGAATTCTCCCCAAAATTTGATTGAATAAACAGAGTCTCTAACCTGGGAAAATGATCGACTGAAACAGAAAAGCCCTGTAGTCGAGCCTGAGGTATCATTTTAACCAGAAATTGAGCCGGTAGGGCTAAAATGACTGTTTTCTGTGTTTTACTTCCTGACTTGAGTGTCGTTTGACAGCTACTGAAGAGCTCTGAAGCTACTACAGAATTGTATAACCAACAGTGCCCTCCATGATCATTGCCCCCCCTTGTAAATATCAATAAAAATGTTAGAAAAATCCACCCTTTGGTGAAGTCACTTCATCTCACACTGGAAAAAAGTGAGAAAAATCCAACCTTTAACAGAAATAAATGTATTCAGAGAAAAACAAATCCCTCATCAATAAATCATTATTTTCAACAAAACCACATGTGCCACTCTTATTGGCAATGTGCCCCTGGAAATGATCGTGAACACAGTGTAACTGAAGCCTGTTTGCCATTTAAATTGTACACGTTTGAGTTGATTGGAACGTGTAGGAACTTTCAAGCTGTAATCCATGACTTCCTGATTAACTGGGGAACAAATATGAGGTGACACAGAGGCCAAATTCCCTTAGTCGTCCGTCAACATGAGGGAGAAGCGTGTTGATCTTCATAAGTCGGGAAGTGGTTATAAAACATAGCTACTCTCCTGAAAATGTCCATTTCTACTGCTAGGGCAATAATAAAAAAGTGGACACCAACTGCAACTGTTACAAACTCTCCTGGAAGAGGACCCAAGTTTGTTTTGTCCCCATGTACAATGAAGAGGAGGGTAAGAGAGGCAAAAAAAAAATCCCCAAGGATCACTGTTGATGAATTACAAGAGAAAGTAAAATCTTGGGGTTTCTAAGTCTCCAAAACCACCATCAGACTCCACCTCCATGCCAACAGATTATTGGAAAAATTCCAGAAAAAAGCCTTTTCTGTCAGTTAACCACAAACGTAAGCACCTGAAGTTTATGAAACGCTACTACGACTTTGACTGGAACCGTGTTCTCTGGTCTGATGGAACAAAAATGCAGCTTTTTGGCAATAAACACTCGCGGTGGGTTTAGCGTAAAAAGAAGGATGGCTATAATGAAAATAATCCTATCCCAACTGTAAAATATGGTGGAAGTTCTGTAATGTTTTGGGGTTGTTTTTCCTCCAAAGGCCCTGGAAACCTTGTTAGGGTCCATGGCATCATGGACCCCATGAAATACCAGGACATTTTAAATCAGAATCTGGCTGCCTCTGCCAGGAAACTAAAACTGGGTCGTCATTAGATCTTCCAGCAGGACAATGGTCCGAAGCATACGTCCAAATCAATACAAAACTGGTTCACTGAGCACAGATTCAAGCTTCTGCCATGGCCATCTCATCTTGGGAGATTATTACTAGATAAGACTGTGTACTGGGGCGGCACGGTGGTGTAGTGGTTAGCGCTGTCGCCTCACAGCAAAAAGGTCCGGGTTTGAGCCCTGTGGCCGGCGAGGGTCTTTCTGTGCGGAGTTTGCATGTTGTCTGTGTGGGCTTCCTCCGGGTGCTCTGGCTTCCCCCACAGTCCAAAGACATGCAGGTTAGGTTAACTGGTGACTCTAAATTGACCGTAGGTGTGAGTGTGAATGGTTGTCTGTGTCTATGTGTCAGCCCTGTGATGACCTGGCGACTTGTCCAGGGTGTACCCCGCCTTTCGCCCGTAGTCAGCTGGGATAGGCTCCAGCTTGCCTGCGACCCTGTAGAACAGGATAAAGCGGCTACAGATAATGAGATGAGATGAGGCTGTGTACTGTAATGTAGTGTTGTTTTCCCTGTACTTTTTTCCCCTCTCCTAATGTCTGTGTCTTCATTTCCATTCCCGTCGCACAGGTTTTCCAGCAGTACGGACACCTCATCTAATTGTGAGCCAGTGTCATGGACATACAGGGCACCACAGGACAACATGGAGGAAGGAGAGGTGAGAATGAGAATCGCATGAACCATACAGTGCTAATACTAATGTTAGTTGTAGGAATACTATGGTCATGTGTGTGTCTTTAGTATTGTGTATGGTGTCAAGTAGTGTGTACAGTATTGTGTGTGTGTGTTTTGTTGTGAGCTGTTAACTCTGAAGGACTCTTCAGCAGGAGTGTTGCATCTGTCTGATGAACTGGCTTGATTGCCCGATGCACAAAACACACACACGCACACCTGCACCCTCTGTTGTGTCAGATCTATTTTTACAGCTCCTTTATCTCTGTCATGCAGTAGTAAATGTCAAAACGTGATGGCTTCTCTCCACACCATCTCTCTCTCTCTCTCTCTCTCTCTCTCTCTCTGCATGAAAGTCACTGACTTGCACAGACACACAGCTTTTCCCACAGACACCTCAATTTACTGTTCTGTCTGAGAGTTTCTGGCTGAAAGCTTGTTGAGAAAAGTCTAATAAATTAAGAGAGAAGAATGCATCTCGGAAATAAAGGTGATTGTGATCAGAGTGCATCCAGGATACTTATGCTGCGTTCAAAGTGAACTTGCAACTTTTAATTCCCGGCCTACGACCAGTAAAATCCACCGAAAACACCCCGTCATCTTGGCCTTGTCAACTTGGGGAACTACAAGTACCTTCTTTGTTTACTGTGTGACGTCAAATCAACATGGCCGCTCATACTGTCAGCAGCGTAAAGTCTCTATTCTATATTTTTAAAGTGGCATAGGTCAATGTACAGTGGGGCAAAAAAGTATTTAGTCAGTCACCAATTGTGCAAGTTCTCCCACTTAAAAAGATGAGCGAGGCCTGTAATTTTAATCATAGGTACACTTCAACTATGAGAGACAGAATGGGGGGAAAGAATCCAGGAAATCATATTGTAGGATTTTTAATGAATTAATTGGTAAATTCCTCGGTAAAATAAGTATTTGGTCACCTACAAACAAGCAAGATTTCTGGCTCTCACAGACCTGTAACTTCTTCTTTAAGAGGCTCCTCTGTCCTCCACTCGTTACCTGTATTAATGGCACCTGTTTGAACTCGTTATCAGTATAAAAGACACCTGTCCACAACCTCAAACAGTCACACTCCAAACTCCACTATGGCCAAGACCAAAGAGCTGTCAAAGGACACCAGAAACAAAATTGTAGACCTGCACCAGGCTGGGAAGACTGAATCTGCAATAGGTAAGCAGCTTGGTGTGAAGAAATCAACTGTGGGAGCAATTATTAGAAAATGGAAGACATACAAGACCACTGATAATCTCCCTCGATCTGGGGCTCCACGCAAGATCTCACCCCGTGGGGTCAAAATGATCACAAGAACGGTGAGCAAAAATCCCAGAACCACACGGGGGACCTAGTGAATGACCTGCAGAGAACTGGGACCAAAGTAACAAAGGCTACCATCAGTAACACACTACGCCGCCAGGGACTCAAATCCTGCAGTGCCAGACGTGTCCCCCTGCTTAAGCCAGTACATGTCCAGGCCCGTCTGAAGTTTGCTAGAGAGCATTTGGATGATCCAGAAGAGGATTAGGAGAATGTCATATGGTCAGATGAAACCAAAATAGAACTTTTTGGTAAAAACTCAACTTGTGTTTGGAGGAGAAAGAATGCTGAGTTGCATCCAAAGAACACCATACCTACTGTGAAGCATGGGGGTGGAAACATCATGCTTTGGGGCTGTTTTTCTGCAAAGGGACCAGGACGACTGATCCGTGTAAAGGAAAGAATGAATGGGGCCATGTATCATGAGATTTTGAGTGAAAACCTCCTTCCATCAGCAAGGGCATTGAAGATGAAACGTGGCTGGGTCTTTCAGCATGACAATGATCCCAAACACACCGCCCGGGCAACGAAGGAGTGGCTTCGTAAGAAGCATTTCAAGGTCGTGGAGTGGCCTAGCCAGTCTCCAGATCTCAACCCCATAGAAAATCTTTGGAGGGAGTTGAAAGTCCGTGTTGCCCAGCGACAGCCCCAAAACATCACTGCTCTAGAGGAGATCTGCATGGAGGAATGGGCCAAAATACCAGCAACAGTGTGTGAAAACCTTGTGAAGACTTACAGAAAACGTTTGACCTCTGTCATTGCCAACAAAGGGTATATAACAAAGTATTGAGATGAACTTTTGTTATTGACCAAATACTTATTTTCCACCATAATTTGCAAATAAATTCTTTAAAAATCAGACAATGTGATTTTCTGGATTTTTTTTTCTCATTTTGTCTCTCATAGTTGAAGTGTACCTATGATGAAAATTACAGGACTCTCTCATCTTTTTAAGTGGGAGAACTTGCACAATTGGTGACTGACTAAATACTTTTCTGCCCCACTGTATTAAAAAGATGAATAACCCCTAGGTACTTGAATCACACGCTGTATTACCCGCTGCCTCATGCCTGTGAAGGAGAATGAGCTGGAAAAACACAGCGCGCTAATGTTTACACGTGGGTACGGAAACAGCCGAAGTTTATCCTCATTATAATATTATAATGAGCGAGGTCGCAACAAACATGGCAGAACCGGCAGCTTCCAACACAGAAGCGAGTGCTTGACAGCCAGCAATATTTACTCGGTTTGTCTGCCGTGTTTTTTCCCTCTCTTTTCTGGCCTGTTTTGCCTCTGACAATGCCAGATACTTCCTTAAAATCATCGTTTTTTTTGTCTCGATTTAGGAGTCTTCATTCGAGCTGGGCGATCCACCATGTTTGCTGTAATTGTTGGGTTCCACTGTAATGCCTGTCTATGACGTTGTTCCTAGGTTTCTGTAGAGTATGGCCAATCCACCCCCATTTTCTTTGCTGTATTTGGGTTACCATGGGTGTTTCTTTTGTTCTTGTCAGCAACTCTTCATTGGTCATCTTTTCTGTCCACCAGATCCTTAGGATCCTACATAGGAATCTGTTGACAAAAGCCCAGATCTTCTTTAGGTGTTTTTTTTTGTTGTTGTTGCTGATTCTACATTTGAGTTGAAGATCCGCAGTTTTGTGGAGGTCGAGATGTTTCGTGCCTTCCATATGTTTCCCAGCATTACAAAGGTTGTCCTGGCTTTTCCCATTCTGGCTCTTACATCCTTTTCTGTTCCTCTTGTGCTTTCTATGATGCTTCCAGGGTAGGTGAAATCCTCGACTTCCTCCATATTAGCTTCACTGGCTCTCTGTAGTTGGTGTTAACTAATATACAGATACAGTACTCAGTTAAATCTATACCACTAATCATGCTAATCACTGTTTTGAGAAGATAAACATCATTAGAATGATCACTAACTTTAGCCAGCTAGCTTGTTGCTAACACGACTCGCTACTGTCCTGTCTGCTGACTAGCCTGTTGCTAGCACCTCTCTCAACTGCAATTTCAGTCCTAAATATTGCATGAGCGTTTGAAGTTCACAACCAATAGTCACTCAGGTCTATATCTGTAAAAGTGCACTTCATGTAGCTATTCATGAGCTTTAGATGCTCAAACAGACATGCCATCATAGAGGCGTCCATGTTTTGTTTTGCTTTTTTTTTTTCTCACTTCAACATCCTGAGATGGGAGATGATGTAATTACAACTTAGAAGGCACCACGTCTGCAGCATAACACAAGACACGTTTTAAAATCCAAAGAGATTATGGGGGGGCGTCGTGGCTCAGGTGGATAAGGCGCCATACCATAAATCCGGGGACCCGGGTTTGATTCCAACCCGAGGTCATTTCCCGATCCCTCCCCGTCTCTCTCTCATCTCATCTCATTATCTCTAGCTGCTTTATCCTGTTCTACAGGGTCGCAGGCAAGCTGGAGCCTATCCCAGCTGACTCCGGGCGAAAGGCGGGGTTCACCCTGGACAAGTCGTCAGGTCATCACAGGGCTGACACATAGACACAGACAACCATTCACACTCACATTCACACCTACGGTCAATTTAGAGTCACCAGTTAACCTAACCTGCATGTCTTTGGACTGTGGGGGAAACCGGAGCACCCAGAGGAAACCCACAGGGAGAACATGCAAACTCCACACAGAAAGGCCCTTGCCGGCCCCGGGGCTCGAACCCGGACCTTCTTGCTGTGAGGCGACAGCGCTAACCACTACACCACCGTGCCGCCCCGTCTCTCTCTCTCCCGCTCATTTCCTGTCTCTACACTGTCCTATCCAATAAAGGTGACAAAGCCCAAAAAATATCTTTAAAAAAAAAATCCAAAGAGATTATAAATCTAGTATGTACTGCAATTATTTGTGACCCCAAACAATAACGTGTCAAATCTAACACTTTATGAATAATATTAATGGTGATTATAATTAATATAGTTTGTTTTGTAATGTTTTGGCTGTTTTTTTTTTTCAACCGGATTAAGAGTGAAAATGTCAGCCATGTGGACATCAGACAGATGATTTGACACTAACAACCAACCAGCTACCTTTGTGTGATACTTTCTCTGCACTGCATGTTTATTTACGTATTTGTTTCCCCATGTCCATGTAGCCTCAGCTGTCCTGGGAGAGACGCGTGTTCCCACTGTCTAAGACTGACAAGGAGGCTCTGAGACTTGACGAAGCTGCACTCTGGTCAAAGAATGAGGAGATGGAGTCCAGTTTGTCAGACAGCAGCTGGAAAAGCAGCATCTCCTCTCTGTTATGCTCACACACCTCCCTCTGCTGGACACACACAGAACAACAGGCATAAAGTTACGTCAGTTAAACTGGAATATATTTTTATTCGTAATTTATTTTTAAATTCTTGCAGCTCAGTTTGCTGCAATTAATTTGCAATTTATTGTTCACGCAGACATTTTCTCACCCGTGCACTACAGGACCAGAGGGTTAGGGAGCAGGAAGTGACATCACACTGAAAAATCCATCATTGTATCAGTTGAATAATACTTTGAGATGCTTTTTATTTCTCTGCCACAGAGTTTTAACATGGTTTTATTATATATTTTATTAACATACTGTACGTATTAACATAAGGTTTTACTGCAGTTGTGTAACATATTTTAATGTAATGTAATGCAGTATATTTATTTTCGATATGAGCCTTTTTAAATATGTAGTATGTTTTAACCCAGCCTATCATCTTAACCTTGGTTTGCAATGGAGAAATGTTGTAATCTTTAAAAAGTATTAACGTTATTATTGGACATGTTAGCGCTGTCCCATTACCTTCTAACTAAATTAAATTCAAGTATATGTTTTAAGTTTGCCAGAAGTCTTTTCTCATCTCATTATCTCTAGCCGCTTTATCCTGTTCTACAGGGTCGCAGACAAGCTGGAGCCTATCCCAGCTGACTACGGGCGAAAGGCGGGGTACACCCTGGACAAGTCACCAGGTCATCACAGGGCTGACACATAGACACAGACAACCATTCACACTCACATTCACACCTACGGTCAATTTAGAGTCACCAGTTAACCTAACCTGCATGTCTTTGGACTGTGGGGGAAACCGGAGCACCCGGAGGAAACCCACACGGACACGGGGAGAACATGCAAACTCCGCACAGAAAGGCCCTCGCCAGCCCCGGGGCTCGAACCCAGGACCTTCTTGCTGTGAGGCGACAGCGCTAACCACTACACCACCATGCCGCCCCTCCGGAAGTCTTTTGTTTTTTGTTTTTTAGTCAGGGAAGTTTTTTTCTTTTCTACCTCCAAGTCAGAGCACATTATTCCAGGTCATACTGTACAGCTTGGACTTCAAAACAACCCATGTACACACTCCGGTGGTTGATATAATACGGATAGATCACAGACTACGGAAATATAATAAAAAAGGATACAAAATACGGAGTGGTTACGGATTTTAATACGGACGCATCACGGATGCTAATAATTTATGGATTGGTCACAGATGTTTCAGTATATTACAGATTGGTTATGGATTTCATACGGATGATGCATCACGGATAAAAACATTAAGAAGTTTAAAACACATGTTTAGACTGCCAAAGTTCATAATTAAAATATCTTACCTGCATTTATATGTTTACTTTATTAATTTGCGATTGATATTTTACAACCCCGATTCCAAAAAAGTTGGGACAAAGTACAAATTGTAAATAAAAACGGAATGCAATGATGTGGAAGTTTCAAAATTCCATATTTTATTCAGAATAGAACATAGATGACATATCAAATGTTTAAACTGAGAAAATGTATCATTTAAAGAGAAAAATTAGGTGATTTTAAATTTCATGACAACAACACATCTCAAAAAAGTTGGGACAAGGCCATGTTTACCACTGTGAGACATCCCCTTTTCTCTTTACAACAGTCTGTAAACGTCTGGGGACTGAGGAGACAAGTTGCTCAAGTTTAGGGATAGGAATGTTAACCCATTCTGGTCTAATGTAGGATTCTAGTTGCTCAACTGCCTTAGGTCTTTTTTGTCGTATCTTCCATTTTATGATGCGCCAAATGCTTTCTATGGGTGAAAGATCTGGACTGCAGGCTGGCCAGTTCAGTACCCGGACCCTTCTTCTACGCAGCCATGATGCTGTAATTGATGCAGTATGTGGTTTGGCATTGTCATGTTGGAAAATGCAAAGTCTTCCCTGAAAGAGACGTCATCTGGATGGGAGCATATGTTGCTCTAGAGCCTGGATATACCTTTCAGCATTGATGGTGTCTTTCCAGATGTGTAAGCTGCCCATGCCACACGCACTAATGCAACCCCATACCATCAGAGATGCAGGCTTCTGAACTGAGCGCTGATAACAACTTGGGTCGTCCTTCTCCTCTTTAGTCCGAATGACACGGCGTCCCTGATTTCCATAAAGAACTTCACATTTTGATTCGTCTGACCACAGAACAGTTTTTCACTTTGCCACAGTCCATTTTAAATGAGCCTTGGCCCAGAGAAGACGTCTGCGCTTCTGGATCATGTTTAGATACGGCTTCTTCTTTGAACTATAGAGTTTTAGCTGGCAACGGCGGATGGCACGGTGAATTGTGTTCACAGATAATGTTCTCTGGAAATATTCCTGAGTCCATTTTGTGATTTCCAATACAGAAGCATGCCTGTATGTGATGCAGTGCCGTCTAAGGGCCCGAAGATCACGGGCACCCAGTATGGTTTTCCGGCCTTGACCCTTACGCACAGAGATTCTTCCAGATTCTCTGAATCTTTTGATGATATTATGCACTGTAGATGATGATATGTTCAAACTCTTTGCAATTTTACACTGTCGAACTCCTTTCTGATATTGCTCCACTATTTGTCGGCGCAGAATTAGGGGGATTGGTGATCCTCTTCCCATCTTTACTTCTGAGAGCCGCTGCCACTCCAAGATGCTCTTTTTATACCCAGTCATGTTAATGACCTATTGCCAATTGACCTAATGAGTTGCAATTTGGTCCTCCAGCTGTTCCTTTTTTGTACCTTTAACTTTTCCAGCCTCTTATTGCCCCTGTCCCAACTTTTTTGAGATGTGTTGCTGTCATGAAATTTCAAATGAGCCAATATTTGGCATGAAATTTCAAAATGTCTCCCTTTCGACATTTGATATGTTGTCTATGTTCTATTGTGAATACAATATCAGTTTTTGAGATTTGTAAATGATTGCATTCCATTTTTATTTACAATTTGTACTTTGTCCCAACTTTTTTGGAATCAGGGTTGTACAAAAAATCGCATCTGTGAATAAAAGATATATGCTTTGTATTTTATTTTTTTATTTTCTGTGAATCCGTATTCCATGACTTCATGATGCAACAAGGATGGACAAAGATACCCAGGGGAAAATAGCATGTGCTCAGACAACGTCACATGTAAACAATGAGCTGATTGGTCAGATGTTTTATCGGATCAGGTCCAGGCCTGGAAAAATGGCTCCAGAAGCAATCTCACTGATACGGATAAACCCAGGCCTGGGCTATAGGTATCATGATCGGTATGGTGTGAGCACCGACCACATAAACTGCAGGGGACCAATTTATTTATAGTTATCATTATAGTTATAGTTATCAGTATTGTGGGACTGGGCCTTAATGAAAATCTTTCATGTTTGTAGAGGGAAAGAAGAAAACAGCAAAACCCTATGTGTTTGCAAGTATGCTGTCAGAAATAGGGGTACAGTAGGAGTCCATTTCTGTCCCCTAAGGTACAATCTACACTAATGTACCCCCTAGGGTTCATTATTGGACCTCAAGATAACTATGTGTACCGTTTTAGGGCCAAGAAGGTACATAATGTATATGTTCCCAAGCAGTATATAAAATCATAAATAAGTACCTTACAGCAGGGGTTCTCAACCTTTTCTACTTTAAGTCCCACCTATTCAGACTTGTAACGAGTCGGGGCCCATTAAAAACAGATCCCCAATTATTTTGGCTCATCTATTCTATTAGGATCTGATATTGTATTGTAAAGTGTATTAATGGGATGCAACATCACTCCTTGTTACAGATGGGTGCCCAGGAATTAAATAAATGCAATTAAACAAACTATTTTTAATTGTAGGTATTGTATTTAAAGCTGTATGGATGTGCCACAGGCCAAACCATGCATGCAGGTCATTCTCAGTCAGAAGGGATTAATGATCCAAAAGTGGAGTCTGGTCCATTAACACAAGAACGCATTACCATGTTTGTGTCCAGAAAACAAACAAGTTATTAAAACCAAGAAGTACACTTAAATGAATTTCGAAACCACTCAATGGGATTAGATCCTTACATGCTAACAAAGAAGGATTTTTCCTATGAGTTGGAAAATTATCCATCTGTTGAGCTCCCCATCTCAAACTACCTGGTGCTACAGACATCGTTCTACATGGACAAACAGATGAAAACCTGGAAGAGCTTGGAAGTATACAACTTTTTATATGTGGCTGGGTTAAAGATCTAGGAATCAGGACACCATCCATCCGTTATCTGTAGTCACTTATCCTGTACAGGGTCACAGGCAAGCTGGAGCCTATCCTAGCTGACTATGGGCGAGAGGCAGGGTACATCCTGGACAAGTCACCAGGTCATCACAGGGCTGACACATAGAGACAAACAACCATTCACACTCATAGTCAATTTAGAGCCACCAATTAACCTAACCTCCATGTCTTTGGGGGAAACCAGAGCACATGCAAACTCCACACAGAAAGGCCCTTGTTGGCCACTGGGCTCAAACCCAGGACCTTCTTGCTGTGAGGCGACAGTGCTAACCAATACACCACCATGGGATCAGGACACTACAAGATAAATCCTGTATCGTTTATTCCCGGGGAAGTAGGAATTTTGGGCTTTTTGGATGTGTCTTTGCGGTGATTGCTAGGATACTACAGGTTTTAGTATCGGGGAAAACAAACCACAGCCGCTTGATTCTCAATCATCCCTGCTCTTCTCTTCTTCAGAGCGCGTTGTGCGTGTACTTGGGACCCAGTCATTATAGGAAACACTTGATGCTGATTTGAGCGTTGTTTTCACAGAGACTTTGTGAAGTGTTCTGTCAGGTATGCAGCAATAGACAGACGTAAGTGCAGTAAGTGTGTTTATTAGCAGGCGTTACATTTACAAAAACAAAACACAAACAAGGCGGCACGGTGGTGTAGTGGTTAGCGCTGTCGCCTCACAGCAAGAAGGTCCGGGTTCGTGCCCCGTGGCCGGCGAGGGCCTTTCTGTGCGGAGTTTGCATGTTCTCCCCGTGTCCGCGTGGGTTTCCTCCGGGTGCTCCGGTTTCCCCCACAGTCCAAAGACATGCAGGTTAGGTTAACTGGTGACTCTAAATTGACCGTAGGTGTGAATGTGAGTGTGAATGGTTGTCTGTGTCTATGTGTCAGCCCTGTGATGACCTGGCGACTTGTCCAGGGTGTACCCCGCCTTTCGCCCGTAGTCAGCTGGGATAGGCTCCAGCTTGCCTGCGACCCTGTAGAAGGATAAAGCGGCTAGAGATAATGAGATGAGAAACACAAACAAAAGCAGAGTCATAAAGCAGAGTATTTAACCAGAGTCATAAACATGGATAGAAACAAACGTGACCGTGATAATCAAGTTCAAGTCAGCTTTATTGTCAGTTTCTTCATATGCACAGGTCATACAAGGAAACTGAAATTACGTTTCTCTCTATCCCATGTAAAGACATAGACAAACATAGGACTGACATTAACAAGACAAACATTAAAGTGCAAGACAAGACCAATAACAGTGTAACAAGCAATAAGTAATAATAAAGTAATGATTAAAAAATAATTATCATTGGAAAGGCATCCAAGCTATCACTGACTACAAGCCCGCGCCACGAAGCTGCGAAAGCAACACACCTCTGCTGAACGACCTGAACAGCTTCTTCGCACTTTTCAAGGAACAAAACAACACCCATCCACAGAAAACACCACCCCCACCTCACGACCAGACACTGTGTCTGTCTGCCGCTAGCGTGACATCGACATAGACATAGTTCGCGAGCACCGCGGTCGATGCCTCTTTCCTGGGGTCGACGTGCTAGGCGAGTCCGCAGGTCTGCGCAGGATTCCCAGCTCCTGAAGCGTCCATGTTTCAATGTCCAAAACATCGCATATCTTGCTGTTCCGAATTTGCAACAATTCCTGTCGGCTGTACTTGTGTTCCGACTTACATTGACTAGAAAGACACTCTGAAAAACACATTTTACAAAGAAAACAAATAAAACACGGGAGAGAGAGGGGTCGCTGCGTCTGTGCCACGCTGCAGCCGGAAGGATGAAGGAAGGTATCATTGTTGTTTAATGATAATACTTCACAAAGTCTCTGTGAAAACAGCACTCAAATCAGTATCAGGTGTTTCCCATAATGACTGGGTCCCCAGAATGTGCACAACGCGTTCCATAAGCACACACAGACGCTCAAGTTGCGCCAGACTCAAGTGCCCAAAGGCGTGACAGTCAAGTGTTCACCTGCTGTGTGACCACAACTTTTAGCTCGCTTGTATATCGCCACCAGAATGCCTTATTTTCATCGATAACCCATCGCAAAGCATTGCGAGCTGTAGTGTGACCGTAGCTTAATGAGGCGGATGTGACGTTGGGTGCAACCCAGCAATTGTACCCGACTACAAGTAAAAATTAGCTTCAACTTGGAAAAAAAATTATTTCTTTCTTTCTTTCTTTCTTTCTTTCTTTCTTTCTTTCTTTCTTTCTTTCTTTCTTTCTTTCTTTCGTTCGTTCGTTCGTTCGTTCGTTCATTTCCACATGTAGAGTTTAACAGCTTATTTTGATGTTAGCAGTATTGTCATGTTTCTTATTTTGTGCTCGTGCATAGTGTTTTGGTGGAGCGTTATTTATTTTTTTCTGACAATAGCAGGTTTGCTGCTGAGACAAAGTGAAACCACACACACACACACACACACACACACACACACACACACACACACACACACACACACACACATAGAGTGTAGCAGCTCTGGATAGAAAATAAACCACTCTTTATTCTCACTGTGACTAAAGGATGTGATTCCTACGTTTGGCTTCTGTGTATTTATCCAACACATCTCATTATTTTTATATGTTCATAGAATGGTAACTGCTGAGCTCCTGGAATTTTCACACACAACAGTCTGTAGAGTTTACACAGAATGGTGTAAAACTTATAAACAAACAAAATAAAAACTATTCAGAAGGTGAAATCGCCTTGTTGATGAGAAAGGTCAGAGGATCGTCACACGTCACTTTGATGAATATGTTTCTCTAAAATCCCAATATATGCCTCAATATATCAATGGCGCTTTCACACACGTGACTCACCCATGCCGTGGGCACTGATGCCCCCGAGACCTTTTCAGATGCTGGATTTTGCACCTTTCTTTGATAACAAACTGGATCGTCATGTTCACCTTTGGCACCGGGAACTTGACGTCCGGTTTTCCCGAAAACAAACTGAAATGTGGACTCATCTAACCATAGCACACATTGTCAGCATATCGCTTATCCTATGGGTATTATGTCACTCTACCCAATGGAGAATGAGTGTTGAATATAGTTTACGATATTGCATGGTTGTCAAGACAACATGATGTCACACGTCGGAGACGTAAAACTTCCGCGCTCATGAGTGACTGTGACAATTTGTAAACAAACATGTCCGCCAGGTTTGCTTCATTAAATACAGAAGATTTTGAGAGAATTTTGAAAAAGAAAGACACATTGAACACCCGAAAGGAATGCATATGTATAATAATAATAATATTGGCTGGCTTTTTTTTGTGGTATATCACGTATATTCCATTCAGCTACTCATCTTTGACTTGTTCAGTATCATGCTAGCTGAATGGAATATATCTGATAGACCACAAAAAAAAGCCAGCCAATATTATTTAAATATGTCCCTCAGATCCGCGATGTATTTAGTTTGAAAAATGTGAGTTTTTCAACATAAGAAGATAAACTTCATATCTTCAAGCCAACGTGTGATTTTCTTTTTATTATACTGACACATTCACAAACAGAAAGTCCCCAAATTTATCAAAACAATTCATCGATTTCCTCATGAGTGACATATATACATGTTATTTACCAGCTGGGAGGTCCGTATGGTGAAATGCCGTGACCGAGGTCTTGAAAGTACTGAGCGAGGCCCTCTGGGCTGAGGTCAGTATTCAAGGCCGAGGTCACGGTATTTCACCATACGGACCGACCTTAAGCTGGTAAATAATATATATATTTTTCTCTTTACTAAATTCTAACAGAAAACGAGAGCGCCCGAAAGCGAAAACCGAGCTGAGCCGAGCCACCATTTTGAATCCTCATTCACGGCTGTAATGCAAATGGCTTCCTCCTCGGTATACAAGTGCACTTCCATGGCAGGAAAAAACTATATTTTGCTGCTTATGTAGTCCCCTATTTATACAAATAGGAGTCTTTCAGGATTCAGCCATGTTTTTGCTCAGCGTTAGCAACAGTTACAGGTTTTTAGCTTTCTCCTGAAATGTTTTCTTTTATTTCTTCTTCCTCAGGGTAGTAAAACTCGCTTTCGCTGTGAGCACTGTCGTTATCGCTATCCATGCTGTAAAATTAATGCTATTCTCCTGAGAAATGCTGGCAAAAATGTATAAGACTTCTGATAGGGTGATTCTCATGAAGCTGCAGCGAACATGTCCAGGACGCATTTTCCAAAATCAATACTTAATTCACATAAACTCTGATATTTTGTGTAAAGAAAATAGGGAGCACTGTATGGACAAATGGTTTTCATCATCATATAAACTAATTTTTATATCAATTAAACAAAAAAATCTATGGAAATTCTCATTACCGTTATGTGTCCGCATCCCTTTTTTTAATGTTTACTTTAAATCATATAAAAATTCCTAATTATATAAAAAAATAATACAGTGTAAAGTTATTTTAAAACATCTATATTTATGCATAATATTAATATTTTTTGTGTTGAACAAAAAAAGGTACTTGATTTTAAACAAAATAACTGTGTCCGCACCAAATGTTTCTCATTACCGTTTCATGATTTCACCCCCTATAAAAAGTACACCATGCCTTTAAATTGATCAGCTATCCCATGATGCATCACTTCAGATACAAGATTCAAAATGGAGACAAGGTCAGTTGCTCACTCTTCTCTTACTTTGTGATATTTATGTTAATGTTGCTAAATCTGTCCTCAGTTACACTGTCTATTATCATTACCGTTATGGTTTAATACTCATCTCATTATCCCAAGCCGCTTTATCCTTCTACAGGGTCGCAGGCAAGCTGGAGCCTATCCCAGCTGACTACGGGCGAAAGGCGGGGTACACTCTGGACAAGTCGCCAGGTCATCACAGGGCTGACACATAGACACAGACAACCATTCACACTCACATTCACACCTACGGTCAATTTAGAGTCACCAGTTAACCTAACCTGCATGTCTTTGGACTGTGGGGGAAACCGGAGCACCCGGAGGAAACCCACGCGGACACGGGGAGAACATGCAAACTCCGCACAGAAAGGCCCTCACCGGCCACGGGGCTCGAACCCGGACCTTCTTGCTGTGAGGCGACAGCACTAACCACTACACCACCGTGCCGCCGGTTTAATACTCATTACTTTTAAAAATAAAAAAATATATTACTTTATGATTATTATCACAATATAAGGCTTACTGTGAAAGTGTTAGATAGATAGATAGATAGATAGATAGATAGATAGATAGATAGATAGATAGATAGATAGATAGATAGATAGATAGATAACTAAATACAATCTTTGTCTTCTGTCTTGTCTTCAAAGGTCATTGTGAACGAGGCCGGCCGGATGAGGGTCAAAGACTGGATTAACTGCTTCAGCCCAAAGAAGTTCAAATTGTCACATTGTAGTCTTCAATGATGTTTTTTGTTTCCTTGTCAAATGTTTCATTGTAATTTGCTTGTGTTTCTGGTTCCCTGTTTTGTTACTCAATTGGTTTAACCTAGTAAGTTTCACTACCGTTACATCAAATCAAATCAAATCAAGTTTATTTGTACAGCGCTTTTAACAATAAACATTGTCGCAAAGCAGCTTTACAGAATTTGAACGACTTAAAACATGAGCTAATTTTATCCCTAATCTATCCCCAATGAGCAAGCCTGTGGCGACGGTGGCAAGGAAAAACTCCCTCAGACGACATGAGGAAGAAACCTCGAGAGGAACCAGACTCAAAAGGGAACCCATCCTCATTTGGGCAACAACAGACAGCCTGACTATAATATTAACAGTTTTAACAGGTATAACCCTCAACTGTCCTCATGGGGCCGTCCTTCACAGGAGTGGGGCGATAAAACTCCGACCAGACACAGGGCACCAGGATGGATCAAGCAGGTCCGAGGGGCAGAAGAGGCCAGCATCTCAATCCCAAGATCAACATGTAACTCAGAGGGACAGATGGGGGGGGGGGAGAGAGAGAGAGAGAGAGAGAGAGAGAGAGAAAGAAAACACGTTGTTAGGTATGCCCTAAAAATGACAAGTATTAAATCTGTGTGGTAGGCTCGCAGAGACGAGAGTCTTTACATCAGGCATGACGCACAATGGCATGTTAATATGGTAAAAAATATATCATGACCTGCTCTGGCTGGATGCTTGATTGGGTGATGGGAGCACACTCCTCAGCAATGATGAGATGCAGATGGGACTCTTAGGCCTGGCCAAGACAATTCAGTTACATTTCACCGGGTCTGGGACATGCGACAGAATGTCTGACGGCCAATTCCCTGCAGGCTACGATAGCCAGTCGAGGTCCCCACCGTCTCCCCACCATCAGTTCTCATTGCCGTTTTATTATCTCCTCATTACCGTTATGCATGGAAAATGATTAATTTTTAAAAATGTTTTTCATCCTATTATAACTTTGGCTCATTTTTCTGTAGTATATTCTCCACCTGTTGTCCACATGAGTTTTTTATCAAACATATTCTTATAACATTTCCATCAATTAAAAAATTAAATTATATATTACATATTGTGTATCGGTAATGAGAGTTGCGTAACTTTAAATAAATGTCAAAAAAATGTAAAGTAATTGTCATGGACTGTGCTGTTCATTTAATGGGATATTTTGTGGAAATATGAAATAAATTGTCAAATGTTTTTAACTCATGATCTAGCTTCATCATTTACTGTAACGGTGATGAGAATTATTCTGGATCATGTAAGCCTCAAATAAGAATAAAATTCTATTAAAATATTTTTCCATTAAAAAAAGATCAACATAGTAAAGTTCACACTCTATTTTAGGCTCTCAACTTGAAAAAAATACTGAAATGAGGTGAAAAACTTTTTTATGTTAATGTGAAGGTCTTCTTGAGAATCACCCGATAATCTTATAAATAAATCTTATAAAAAAGATAAATGTTGATAAAAAAAAAAATGCTACTATGTTTGTTGTTGTTGTGAACGAGCGAGTCGCCAGAGGTCCGTAACCAATGTTGCCAGATTGGGCGGTTTCCCTCCCAGTTGGGGGATTTCAAGTGCATTTTGGCGGGTTTTGAACATATTTTGGGCTGGAAAACGTCAGCAGTATCTGGCAACAGTGTCCGTAACCGGGGTCCGTAACTCTGGTCCGTATCGTAGGATATAGACCCGCTCGCCAGCCAATCAGAGCGCAGGATTTGATGGAAACCGGACCACGAAAAAAATAAAGAGATTTATGTCACGGTTTTGGTTCTCCATGTCCTGTATGGAGCTCATATGAAAAATACAAGTGGCGTATTTCCCAGTAAAACACTCGAGTCCACATAATATATTCGATGACATTCTGCTCTATTTTGTTTGATCTATTGATCTTTCTATCTGTCTGTCTGTCTGTCTGTCTCTCTATTCTACAGAGAATTTGAATATCTTTATATATGGTCACCGTATCATTTAGATATTTAATATCAATGATGTTTTATTTTACAGAACTCATCTTTCTGAAATGCACACATGTATTTTATGGTAAATAGGGTTTAAAAAATAAATAATATAAATCAGTCAATTTATATATTAAAATTGAATGTATTAATATGATTGTTATTTCAGACACACCACACTGAGGTTCCCGGGGAACCAAAAAGCCCTCTCCAAAGATCATGAGTGCATTGTTCTAATTATTCTGAATATTTTCTAGCATATGATGTGATTCAGACAGAAACATGAAAGCATTAATAATCTATTAGTTTAGCTTCCAACCAATCAAACACATGGAGCCCTGGAGCACGTGCGCTGTATAACAATTAAGTGAAAGGAAAAGGATGTGTTCACGGGGGGGGCGGAGCTTCAGCTTCCATAAAGCCCCAACGCTGTTAGTTACCGTAAAGCACAGAGAATAAGCTCAGGTTGGAGCTTTTCCCTTTCTGTGTGCTGTTACACTCCTCAGTTCATCCCTGTTGTACACTGGCTCATGGTTTAAACTGTCATCCTGTGTGTGGCAAAGTTCTCCAGTTTCTGTGTGAACCTGTTCAAGGTCAGATATTGATACCTACAGAGCTACAGAGTGCACGCCTGCTGTTCATGGCCTACAGAAAAGAAGACACCGGAGCTTTGGGGTGAAATTAATAATCATCTCATCTCATCTCATTATCTGTAGCTGCTTTATCCTGTTCTACAGGGTTGCAGGCAAGCTGGAGCCTATCCCAGCTGACTACGGGCGAAAGGCGGGGTACACCCTGGACAAGTCGCCAGGTCATCACAGGGCTGACACATAGACACAGACAACCATTCACACTCACATTCACACCTACGCTCAATTTAGAGTCACCAGTTAACCTAACCTGCATGTCTTTGGGGGAAACCGGAGCACCCGGAGGAAACCCACGCGGACACGGGGAGAACATGCAAACTCCACACAGAAAGGCCCTTGCCGGGCACTGGGATCAAACCCAGGACCTTCTTACTGTGAGGCGACAGTGCTAACCACTACACCACCGTGCCGCCCTGCCTTCTGTTTATAAAACAAGCAAATAAACAAACAAACAATATAATCTTCTTCTGCTTCTCCCAGCTGTTCCCATACGTTCGGGGTCACTACAGCAGATCTGTTCTACATATTTGATTTGGCATAGGTTTTACACCAAATGCCCTTCCTGACGCAACCCTCACCAGTCTATCTGGGCTTGGGATTGACACTAAGTACGCACTGGCTTGTACAACCCCAGTGGCTGGGTATTTTACCTAATCTTTGGACTGTGGGGGAAACCAGAGCACCCGAAGGAAACCCACACAGACACGGGGAGAACATGCAAACTCCACACAGAAAGGCCCCTATTAGCCATGAGGTTCGAATGCGTAACTTCCTTCCTGTGAGGTGATAACCACTGCGCCACGAAACAACCAAACAAATATAATAATAATAATAATACGTTACAGAAACGGCACGGTGGTGTAGTGGTTAGCGCTGTCGCCTCACAGCAAGAAGGTCCGGGTTCGTGCCCCGTGGCCGGCGAGGGCCTTTCTGTGCGGAGTTTGCATGTTCTCGCCGTGTCCGCGTGGGTTTCCTCCGGGTGCTCCGGTTTCCCCCACAGTCCAAAGACATGCAGGTTAGGTTAACTGGTGACTCTAAATTGAGCGTAGGTGTGAATGTGAGTGTGAATGGTTGTCTGTGTCTATGTGTCAGCCCTGTGATGACCTGGCGACTTGTCCAGGGTGTACCCCGCCTTTCGCCCGTAGTCAGCTGGGATAGGCTCCAGCTTGCCTGCGACCCTGTAGAACAGGATAAAGCGGCTAGAGATAATGAGATGAGATGAGAATAATAAGTTACATTTTTTATAGCACCTTTCACTTTCCCAAGGTTACTTTACAGGAAGGGGGAAAAAAGACTAAGCAGTAAGAGAGGAAGAGAAATGTTCATGGATAATATGTTCAAGATTGATAGATAGATGCATTATAAGTTAAGGAAAAAATAACTATTGCAAAGAATTTGTTAAACAACAAAATTGACAAATTTGTAACATTAGTAGTAACAACAGTCTAATAAATAAAGCACTGGATAATCATCATCATCATCATCATCATCATCATCATCATCAACAACAATAAATAACTGCAAACAGGAAAACAACAAACAAACAGACAAAAAAGACCCCACCTTTTTGAGTTATGGCAACTGTTGGTAGAATTACGTCCAAATAAGTCAGTAAGTAATAGGTTTATTGTCATTATATTGAAGGTCGGACAACAATATAATGGAATTTAGATAGCACTCGCAGAGATATAAGATAATTAAAGACAACAAGACAGAAAACATCAAAACATAAAAACAGTAGATATGGGCAGTAAAGTGCAATATACAGTGCAATGCAGCAGACATCAGCAATACTTTATTGTTGATTAAGCCATATGTGAACAGATTTAAAAACTACTTAAGGCACACAGTTATATTGTTGTACAATATAAGTCCTCCAGTGAGTGTACCGTATGTGAGTGTGTCGTGTGTGTAGTGAGAAGCTCAGGCCATTTTCATTCGTTTAACAGCTTGGGAGAAGAAGCTGTTTTTCGGTCTTGGAGCGGATGAATGAATTGTCCTGTATCTCTTACCAGAGGGAAGTAACTGGAAGTGGTGGTGGCCAGGATGTGCTGGATCACAGATGCCGTTCAAATCCCTGCCCTGACAGCGGGCTTGGTAGATGTCCTCAACTGCAGGAAGCTGGGTCCCAGTGACGTCCTGTGCCATCTTGATGAGTCTTTACAGAGCCTTCTGGTCCTTCTTGGTGTAAATAAGTAACATTAACTTCTTAACTGTCTACATGAATACATTTTTTTTTTTTAAATTCGGCTGCAGATAAAAATGAAGTTATCCAAAAGCAGTTTTACTTTTCAATAGACTATTGGAAAGCACTTTCAATAAGCCAGCAGATTAACATGTGTTAGCTAAACACTTCTTACTATAGATTTTAGCTCACTAATAATAGCCACTAACTTTTTCCATTTCAGTTCAATCAAAAAAACTGGAAGCAGGAACATGGACAAACAGACTAAATCCAATTAAAAGCATTCATTTCTGAGTGGTGAGTTGCATCTATTTCTCCTAGATAGATATGAATGCAGCGGCACGGTGGTGTAGTGGTTAGCCTCACAGCAAATACGGTAGGTCCTGGGTTCGAGCCCTGTGGCTGGCAAGGGCCTTTCTGTGCGGAGTTTGCATGTTGTCCACGTGGGTTTCCTCCGGGTGCTCCGGTTTCCCCCACAGTCCAAAGACATGCAGGTTAGGTTAACTGGTGACTCTAAATTGACCGTAGGTGTGAATGTGAGTGTGAATGGTTGTCTGTGTCTATGTGTCAGCCCTGTGATGACCTGGCGACTTGTCCAGGGTGTACCCCGCCTTTCACCTGTAGTCAGCTGGGATAGGCTCCAGCTTGCCTGCGACCCTGTAGAACAGGATAAAGCAGCTAGAGATAATGAGATGAGATATGAATGCTCCATGATCACAGCTTCTTCCTAATCTTTGGATGTTAATTATATTATTGACCTAATTCCATCCATCCATCCATTATCTGTAGCCGCTTATCCTGTACAAGGTCGCAGGCAAGCTGGAGCCTATCCCAGGTAACTGTGGGCGAGAGGTGGGGTACACCCTGGACAAGTCGCCAGGTATTAACCTAATTTTGTTTTAATTTTGTTTCTGTTTTAAAAATATGACTGGGGTCTCATGGTGGTCCAAGGGCCACAAGTAATCACTTACAGAAAGAAACAGCACAAGACATATTAGAGTGTTGGCTCCTCCCAGCTCCAGAACTTTCCAGTAGGTGGATTGATTATGCTAAATAGCAAGAAGTGAATAAGTGTGTGTGTGTCTGTGTGTGTGTATAGCCTTGACAGAATTCTCCTGGTTTTCCTGGGATTGGCTCCAGATTCCAATCAGAACAGGTGCTATTACACTATTACTCACTATTACATTTTTGCTACTTTTTAAAATTTAGAACGAGTGTTTTTGTTGATGTGTTTATGTATACTGTACACTGTTCCTAACCATTAGGTGACACCGTGCATACCTAACAACCTGTCCCCCCCCGAGTCATACGTCAGTCCTGAGATACCAGTGGCACTGACCTTTCCTGATTCTCTGACCTGCCTGATCCATCCTGATGCCCTACTTCTAGCTGAAGTCTCATCACAATGCTCCTGTAGAGGACGGCCCCATATGGACAGTCGAAACTCGCACTTGGAAGATGGCTCTGGACACTTACAGCTTTGCTACGATGGCTGAGGACTACAATCACCATGATAACTTTAGGAGTGCAGCTGTCATGAACAGTTTTGCATTCAACCCTCCATCAGTGAACAGTTGAGAACTTCAACAAAACAGACTTCATGCTAAAACTATAATGAATTTCCTGGTTATACAGTTGTACTTTGTGACTCTATAGGACACTCAGGGGCGGTCCTGGGGGCTGTCCGACCGGGCAGCTGCCCGGGGCGGCATCGCGGGGGGGGGGGGGCGGCACGAGCGCGGGCGTGAAAAAAAAAAGGTCCCAAAAAAAAAAAAAAAAGAGCTCGTGCAGGAGATCAGGAACTTTCCTGACTTGCCGCCAGCAACTGTGACCCCCCTTGAGCTGATCACATTCATGCATAAGAAGGAGCTATCAGAGATCTACCCCAATTTCTTGACTGGACTCAGAATTGCTGCCACTCTGCCTGTCACTGTGGCTCAGGCAGAGAGGAGCTTCTCGAAGCTAAAACTGATCAAGACTTACCTAAGGTCAACAATGTCACAGGAACGGTTCAGTGGCCTTGCTGTGATCAGCATAAACCACGCCTTAGGGGAACAAATCTCATATGAAGACATTGTAGAAGAATTTGCATCCAGGAAGACCAGAAAAGCCAACTTTTAGGTTGTGCTTTCACTTTTGCATCCTGAATATAATTGCCACTTAAATGTATATAGACTGTTTTCCTCTTACTTCTTTTGCACGTCTTGTTATTTATGACAAATTATAGTGGTTTGCCATTTTTGCCACTTTAAAGAGTGTTAACTTCTTCATTTGTTACTTCTTGTTATTTATGATACACAATAGTTTTTGCTATTTCTTCTTATGTGTACAGTAATATGTATAGGATTTACCTCTTCTCTGTTGTTAGTTCATTTATTTATGATACATGATTGCGTTTTACGGGGCGGCACGGTGGTGTAGTGGTTAGCGCTGTCGCCTCACAGCAAGAAGGTCCTGGGTTCGAGCCCCGGGGCCGGCGAGGGCCTTTCTGTGCGGAGTTTGCATGTTCTCCCCGTGTCCGCGTGGGTTTCCTCCGGGTGCTCCGGTTTCCCCCACAGTCCAAAGACATGCAGGTTAGGTTAACTGGTGACTCTAAATTGACCGTAGGTGTGAATGTGAGTGTGAATGGTTGTCTGTGTCTATGTGTCAGCCCTGTGATGACCTGGCGACTTGTCCAGGGTGTACCCCGCCTTTCGCCCGTAGTCAGCTGGGATAGGCTCCAGCTTGCCTGCGACCCTGTAGAAGGATAAAGCGGCTAGAGATAATGAGATGAGATGAGATTGCGTTTTACCATTTTTGCCACTTTAATGTATAGTATTTTTAGATCTTTTGTCACTTCATGTTATTCTGTAACTGTGATTGTTTAACTGTTTAGCTTCTTTTGTTATTTATATGGTGCGACTTTAATGGAGGTTTAAGTCTTATTGTTAATAATAATGGTGAATGGTACTCTATGATAATTCATTGTGCACTCTGTTGGTAAAACTGACTGACTTGTGCAATATTTTGACCATCGGGTGGTGCTGTAGTGCAGTTGTGCTTTCTTAAATAGCTGCGGATAGCTGTAATGCGAAGTCATTGAGTCTTTTTGTTTATTGTTTATCTTTTATTGTTTATCTTTGTATTTTTTATTGCACTAGTCATTAAAACAGCAGGGGGTTTCGCCCGGGGAGTAAATCACTCTAGGATCGCCACTGAGGACACTGTTATAGAAGCGAGTTATTTATAATCATGCATATATATTATTTACCAGCTGGGAGGTCCGTATCGTGAAATACCGTGACCGAGGTCTTGAAAATACTGACCGAGGCATCTGGGCCAAGGTCAGTATTTTCAAGGCTGAGGTCATGGTATTTCACGATACGGACCAACCTTAAGCTAGTAAATTATATATTTATTTTTTCTTTACCAAATTCTAACAGAAAATGAGAGCGCCCGAAAGGGAAACCATATTTAGAACAAACCTGCTACAAGCTCGTCAAAAACCTGTTTGACAAGCTATGTCAGCTTGGAATTTTCCATTTAGGTTTCGACAGAACTTCCCAAAGACATTGAGGTCATAGGTCATCTTTTTTGTTGTATTTTCTACCCTTTGCTCCTCAATAAAACTGCTGGATTTGCTCGGCGTTAGCAACAGTTACAGGTTTTTGACTTTCTCCTGAAATGTTTTCTTTTATTTCGTCTTCATCAGGGTAGTAAAACTCGCTTTCGCTGTGAACACTGTCATTATTGCTATCTATGCTGAAAAATTAATGCTATTATACTGAGAAATGCGAAAATTAATGTTGACAAAAAAATTGCTACTATGTTTTTTGTTGTTGTGAATGAGCGAATCGCCAAAAGTCCGTAACTGGGGTCCGTATAGTAGGATTCTGGACCGCTCACGAGCCAAACAGAGCACACAATTTGATGGAAATTGGACCGCGGAAAAATAATATCTGTTATCGCCCAGATGAGGATGGGTTTCCTTTTGAGTCTGGTTCCTCTCAATGTTTCTTCCTCGTGTAGCTATGCAGTCTGGTTAGTCAAATGACTTTCTATGGATTTGCCCGCCAAGTTACCATCGCCTTGTCCACAGCTAACATTAACACATAGCTAATTAACTTGGACACTGTTAGTTAGCATGTAAAAACGGAGTTACGCTAACATGAATAACATTAACTTATCTGAAGTCCTTTCAGAAATATGTTTTAGCATAATCTTGCCAAATAAACAATGTAGAAATATTTAATTTCTAGTCATGTTAGCTACCTGATATGGTTTCGAGTTTGAAAAGAGTTTGCTAGCATGTCAGGTGGAGCTTCACATTAGAAGAAGAAGCCTTTATTTGTCACATGCACACTTAAGTTCATCCCCTGCATTTAACCCATCTGAAGTAGTGAACACACACACAGAGCAGTGGGCAGCCATACTACAGCACCCAGGGAGCAGCTAGGGGTTAGGTCCCTTGCTCAAGGGCACTTCAGCCCAAGGATGTTATCCTACTGCACGTCCTTGAACTGTGGGGGAAACCAGAGCACCCACTGGAAACCCATGCAGACACGGGGAGAGCATGCAAACTCCACACAGAAAGGCCCCCGTCGGCCTCGAACCCAGAACCTTCTCGCTGTGAAGCAACAGTACTAACCACTACACCACTGTACCGCCATGATGCACAGTATGCGTTCATTTTACTCTATGAATTCAAAAAACAATCCAGTTGGTTGTTTCAGAGGCGTTAGCTTTTGTAAGTGTTGTGGCAATAATACAACAATGTGTTGACAGAAAATGTACTTGTAATACTTAAGTATTAAAAATGGCTGGCACGGTGGTGTAGTCAGGGGTGCAGATACGTTTTTTGAACTGGGGGGGACAAAGCTGCCAGCAAACCAACCCCAACCCCACCCCCAACATGTGTTGTGCGAGGAATATACTCTGATGCCCTTAAAACTGCCTTCTGAGCACTGTATCTACAGGCTACCACCGAAAGAAGGAGGCTACCAGAAAGGCATCTCTACTCCGTACGATTTTACTTTCACTACGACATTACTTTGAACAGACTATCAAAAAATTGCAAGGTGATATGATAAAGTAAGGCACAGTTTACTTACAGTCGTTGTTTTTTGAAAAAATGATGCAATCGTTTTCTGCCTTTTCGGTTTGGCACCCTTCATCATGCCGTGTTGGGGTCCTGAACTAGGAGCTGTCCCCGATATGCCTGTCAAACTTGTTGTGGGTAACCATAGCAACCAAGCTCGAGCTCGCAACCTGTGCAGTCTGTGCAGCTCAACCAACCGAATATCAGTCTTTGTTTTGTTTTATGTGAGTTGTTGCAACTATGTATGTACTGCTGTGCACCTCAATAAACCGAATGGTAATTAGTAGGGCTGCATGATTATGGAAAAATGATAATCACGATTATCTTGATCAAAATTGTAATCACGATTATTAATCACAATTATTCTTGATGTTAGGGAAATCACTTAAATTTTATTTCACTATATTCAAACAAACAATATGAACAGCTTTCAGTGCAGAATGAAATTTAAAAGAGAAATTCTGATTTCCGAATGACAAATAAATGAAATTTATCCAAGAAATTATCAAAGGATGAAGGAACTGAAAACTCAATTGCAACAATTACATAGCATTATACTGAGGCCTACAAGTTTTTAGCTAGAAAGACCAGCCTATCAACATGCTCTGGCTTTAAACATGAGTGAAGGCAGGTCACAACATTGCCTCCAGTGCTAAATAGTCTGTTGTTCCGACATAGTTAGCTTTTCTCTCTCACCTCAATCTGTTACCTACTCTCACGCTATCACCCCTTGAAGAAGATACCGCTGCACTGAAGCTCTGCGCACTTGGCTTGCTTGCTTATTTAGGCTGAGTAATGAAACCTTACATGCGTCGATTCGCACCCTAATGGTTTGGCGGAGTACTGGTCAAAAAGTGCTTGATCAGATATGCAGCAGAGCTCGCATTTTAAATGGAAATAAATCGCGATTTTCATTTAATTTAATCGTGGCAGCCAAAATCGCGATTTTCGATTAAATTCGATTAATTGTGCAGCCCTAGTAATTAGTCTTTTGATTTTTCCGTGAGGTTTGCCTTATGCAAAGAAAGACAGCATAGACGTTTTTTCCTCCCTATAAGTGGGGGGGACCGAACGAGGTGAATTTAAATCTGGGTGGGACGAATCCCCCCCGTCTCCCCTCTATCTGCGCCCGTGGGTGTAGTAGTTAGCGCTGTCTTCTTGCCTCACAGCAAGAAGGTTCTGGGTTCGAACCCAGTGGCCGGCAAAGGCCATTCTGTGTGGAGTTTGCATGGTGTCTGTGTGCTCCAGTTTCCCCCACAGTCCAAAGACATCTCATTATCTCTAGCCACTTTATCCTGTTCTGCAGGCAAGCTGGAGCCTATCCCAGCTGACTACGGGCGAAAGGCGGGGTACACCCTGGACAAGTCGCCAGGTCATCACAGGGCTGACACATAGACACAGACAACCATTCACACCTACGCTCAATTTAGAGTCACCGGTTAACCTAACCTGCATGTCTTTGGGGGAAACCGGAGCAAACCCTCGCCGGCCACGGGGCTTGAACCCGGACCTTCTTGCTGTGAGGCGACAGCGCTAACCACTACACCACCCGTCCAAAGACATGCGGTTAGGTTAATATGGGACGACCTTGGGCTGAGCGAGGCACCTAACTCCCAACTGCTCCCCGGGCGCTGGAAATTTCACAAGTGTGTGATGAATAAAGTTGGGCTTGCTTTGGGCGGTGTAGTGGTTAGCGCTGTCGCCTCACAGCGAGAAGGTTCCGGGTTCGAACCCAGCGGCCGGCGAGGTCACAGTCCAAAGACATGCGGTTAGGTTGACGTGACGTGCCCTTGAGCAAGGTACGGAACCGGTGTGTGTGTGTGTGTGTGTTCACTGCTTCAGATGGGTTAAATGCTTGAAGTGTGCATGTGACAAATAAAGGCGTGAGTAGAAATCTGACTGGACAACTTTCACGTGGGATCTGTACTTTGAGGGAAGTTGGGTTCTTTGTCCACCTCTGTGCTCGAGCAAACGTTCTCCAAGCTCTCCCTTCAGGCGCTCCTTCTTCCTGTGATTTACGGTAGGTGGGCGGAGTAGGCGTGTTTTGTTCCCCGACGCCCCGCCTCCTGCATGTCAGTGCTCTCCGGCTCGTGCAGTCTGCAGCGGACTCCGTGAGCAGGTAAGACATTTCCTCATTCACTTCCGGCACTAGAGACACATTGTATCCTCGGGGACGATCAGTCCATGATGCGCATGCAGAGTGATGAGAGAGTGCAGAGCTTCTGAGCAGATCCGGTTCTTCTGCTGCTTGCGCCTCTGTCTGAGCAGAACATTTCCATATTCATGTCCCTGCAATGGACATTTCATGAGGATGAGTCTGTCTCTGTCTCTCTGTCTCAGTTCCAGAAGAATATACATTTTTAAAATGTTAAAGATCTAACCAAATACCTATCAAGATCACAAATGCATTGCATGAGGAGTGAGATCTTCA
Organism: Neoarius graeffei; assembly: GCF_027579695.1. NCBI lineage: Eukaryota > Metazoa > Chordata > Actinopteri > Siluriformes > Ariidae > Neoarius > Neoarius graeffei. Next base: position 7,263,581 of record NC_083577.1, read on the forward strand.
CCCAGGTCTCCATGCTTTACTGTGTTAGGACAGGAAGAGTGAGATAGTGAGGATTTGGGGTGTGGGTGAACAGTGTGGATGGATCCTGGTGGGGAACCAATGTACCAACATCTCAAAATTTCATTGGAAAGATTGTAAGACAAACATGTGTGTGTGTTGCGGAGAGCTGGAAAAACGAGACTGTTCAGGTTCAGCATCAGCGGTGCTGAAACAGCAACCCGAAGTCTGTTAGAATTTCACCGTGTTCATCGTTTGACTGGATTCATGGTCAGTTTTGAAAGAAACATGGTGTTGGTTGTTTGAACAGACAGACATCGCTATTCTTGGATTAACATGACAATGAAACAGTCTTAAACATCCGAAGCATGCTCTCATGCAATGCCGGATATCCAAAGATCTGTAGCTGTAGTGTTGATACGTTCGATCGCTGATGAAGCCGTGTGTGTGTGTGTGTGTGTGAGACGTTTCTGCAGCGTCATTCTGCCTCTGGATGCCGTCTTTCACTTCAAATAATCAGCATGCACGAGACGTACAGATGTACAGTTTGAGACGTTCATAAGGATCGTAAGCTTGCTCGCATGCTGGACTTATCGTCATGGTGTTGGATGGAAGTCGTATTAGATCACAGTCACGATAACGTGATGTCGCCGGTCCTTGAACAAGCGAGTAGGTGAAAATCAGATGAGAAAATGTTCGAGCATCACGCCTTCCCTCCCTCCCTCCCTCCCTCCTACACCAATATCAAACCCATAGCTGAGTCATCCTCCCTATCAATACACTTCTTCAGCTCAGGAGAGTCCATGTGAGATGTTTCAGAGAATGAATGTCAAGAGGACGTAATTACAACCTGAGCAGTTCTTCAATGATGTTTACGAATTCACTGACATTTCCAACATGAATGCCTTTGTTCATGGCTTTTGTATCTTGCATGGAGTGGACCTTTCTGAATCGTGCTCTGTGTCCTCGTGAAATGGTTTTACGCTTAAATCTCTTTTGTCTGTCCTCCATTTTAGAGCCGAGCCACCAGGTTGAAACAGTAGTGCGGTATCTGCAGTCTGGCTGAGAGGGAGGGAGGGAGGGAGGGAGGAAGGGAGGGAGGGAGGATGATTGAGTGGAATACAGGTACTCAAAACCTAATCAGATTCCCACGGTGTTTCGTCGTGGGCATTGATTTCCATCCGTTGTAAACAGCCTGTGGGCGATGGTGCTGTATCTTCATCCAGTGCATCAGTAATGAAAAGCCTGTGAGTCATGTTGCCTGGATCAATGAAGTCTTGCAGCCTTTCTCCAGCCTGCTCTGCAACACACAGAAGTTAGAAGTGAGGTTGAGCTGAGATTATTTAAATTAAGCGAAATGCGCATTTTATCAAAGATTACCCTGTCGTAGGCTAAGGGTAGGCTTGTACTAGCTTTTACCTGCGTCTACGCACATACAAGATGGCTGCCACATACACTACTGTGCAAAACTCTTAGGTCCACCTTTTTCTTTTTTTTTCCCCATACAAGCTTTTTGTTATAGATTTCTACTTTATGACTTCTACATTGGGCGGCACGGTGGTGTAGTGGTTAGCGCTGTCGCCTCACAGCAAGAAGGTCCTGGGTTCGAGCCCTGGGGCCGGCAAGGGCCTTTCTGTGCGGAGTTTGCATGTTGTCCGCGTGGGTTTCCTCCGGGTGCTCCGGTTTCCCCCACAGTCCAAAGACATGCAGGTTAGGTTAACTAGTGACTCTAAATTGAGCGTAGGTGTGAATGTGAGTGTGAATGGTTGTCTGTGTCTATGTGTCAGCCCTGTGATGACCTGGCGACTTGTCCAGGGTGTACCCCGCCTTTCGCCCGTAGTCAGCTGGGATAGGCTCCAGCTTGCCTGCGACCCTGTAGAAGGATAAAGCGGCTAGAGATAATGAGAATGGGATGGGACTTCTACATTATCGAGTCAGTACAAAAACATTGAGTTCATTTTCCAGCCCAAAATTAAACGTTACGGGGGAAAAAAAGTTTGTATCTGAGCAGCATATTCCATAAGAGAGCACTTTTTAAATTAAAAAAGAAAACATCATGAAGGCTACTGGGTTTTGGTGCAAAATTAAGAGGCAAGTATGACAGTCAAAGTGTCCAGAAGAACTGTGGCTGGTTCTGCAACATGCCCAGTAAAACCTACAGCTCATTTCCGCATAAAACTATGTTACAGGTCATTTTTGAAATCAGGTGAATTGGGATTCATCTAGGTGATTCTACAGTAGATTTAGCTCGGTGAATTTGGTCGATATTCTTAAAAGGGATTGGTTTTTTAGGGGGTTCATAAAAGAATGAGAACACTTTGACAACCACACTCTATTCACCTTTCCCCCCTCAATATCATCTACCCAGATTACACCTGTCTTTCTGCCTAATTTAATTTGCTTTTTCTCCCCACTTTTCACTGGGAATCAAACCCAGGACCTTCTGCTTTGAAGTCCACCGTTTTACCACAACATCACGGAGGATTTAGAGGCAGCAAAGGAATTAAACATTCCACTAAATTACCTAAACCTAACCCAAAATTCTAATTCACCTCAGTAAACCAACAATCAGGGTGGCACGGTGGTGTAGTGGTTAGCACCGTTGCCTCACAGGAAGAAGGTTCTGGGTTTGCATGTTCTCCTTCTGTCTGTGTGGATTTCCTCTGTTTTCCCCCACCGTCTAAAGACAGGTAGGTTAGGCTAATTGGTGGCTCGAAATCTACAGTAGGTGTGAATGGCTGAGTGGAGAAAACCTCTGTCATAATCCAGTAGAAGGCAATGGAAAACCACTACTGTAATGGTCCCTAGATACTTTAATGGCCGAAGCTGTCGGATTGACTTTGGTTCATTTACAACCCCGATTCCAAAAAAGTTGGGACAAAGTACAAATTGTAAATAAAAACGGAATGCAATGATGTGGAAGTTTCAAAATTCCATATTTTATTCAGGATAGAACATAGATGACATATCAAATGTTTAAACTGAGAAAACGTATCATTTAAAGAGAAAAATTAGGTGATTTTAAATTTCATGACAACAACACATCTCAAAAAAGTTGGGACAAGGCCATGTTTACCACTGTGAGACATCCCCTTTTCTCTTTACAACAGTCTGTAAACGTCTGGGGACTGAGGAGACAAGTTGCTCAAGTTTAGGGATAGGAATGTTAACCCGTTCTTGTCTAATGTAGGATTCTAGTTGCTCAACTGTCTTAGGTCTTTTTTGTCGTATCTTCCGTTTTATGATGCGCCAAATGTTTTCTATGGGTGAAAGATCTGGACTGCAGCCTGGCCAGTTCAGTACCCGGACCCTTCTTCTACGCAGCCATGATGCTGTAATTGATGCAGTATGTGGTTTGGCATTGTCATGTTGGAAAATGCAAGGTATTCCCTGAAAGAGACGTCGTCTGGATGGGAGCATATGTTGCTTTAGAACCTGGATATACCTTTCAGCATTGATGGTGTCTTTCCAGATGTGTAAGCTGCCCATGCCACACGGACTAACGCAACCCCATACCATCAGAGATGCAGGCTTCTGAACTGAGCGCTGATAACAGCTTGGGTCGTCCTTCTCGTCTTTAGTCCGAATGACACGGCGTCCCTGATTTCCATAAAGAACTTCAAATTTTGATTCGTCTGACCACAGAACAGTTTAAATGAGCCTTGGCCCAGAGAAGACGTCTGCGCTTCTGGATCATGTTTAGATACGGCTTCTTCTTTGAACCATAGAGTTTTAGCTGGCAACGGCGGATGGCACGGTGAATTGTGTTCACAGATAATGTTCTCTGGAAATATTCCTGAGCCCATTTTGTGATTTCCAATACAGAAGCATGCCTGTATGTGATGCAGTGCGTCTAAGGGCCCAAAGATCACGGGCACCCAGTATGGTTTTCCGGCCTTGACCCTTACGCACAGAGATTCTTCCAGAGTCTCTGAATCTTTTGATGATATTATGCACTGTAGATGATGATATGTTCAAACTCTTTGCAATTTTACACTGTCGAACTCCTTTCTGATATTGCTCCACTATTTGTCGGCGCAGAATTAGGGGGATTGGTGATCCTCTTCCCATCTTTACTTCTGAGAGCCGCTGCCACTCCAAGATGCTCTTTTTATACCCAGTCATGTTACTGACCTATTGCCAATTGACCTAATGAGTTGCAGTTTGGTCCTCCAGCTGTTCCTTTTTTGTACCTTTAACTTTTCCAGCCTCTTATTGCCCCGTCCCAACTTTTTTGAGATGTGTTGCTGTCATGAAATTTCAAATGAGCCAACATTTGGCATGAAATTTCAAAATGTCTCACTTCCGACATTTGATATGTTGTCTATGTTCTATTGTGAATACAATATCAGTTTTTGAGATTTGTAAATTATTGCATTCCGTTTTTATTTACAATTTGTACTTTGTCCCAACTTTTTTGGAATTGGGGTTGTATTATGGCTCACTTATAAAATGTATAGTATTGTTTTAATGTTGTAACATTTAATTTCATTATTTTTTAAACCATTTTTGGTCGACAGCATTTCTTTGCACATGCTTTTGCACAGTACTGTATATTCTGTTGCTGTTTGGAGCATCGCTTGTACCTGTTCTCAGAAATTAATGCTACGCTTCCTTGTAGCGCTATACCAGTTAGCACCATGTGATGCTGTGTCCGTAACTGATCAGACAAACTAGCATTATACCACAAATCGCAAATTGTAATTTTTCTATTACAGGTGGTGTTTGAATTAAAAAAAAACCTCTCCTTGAGCCTTCAAACCAAGTTAACGTTCTGTTGCGTAGCAGTCTTCTAGAATTTAGAAATGTTTTTGAAGGTAAGGCCAACGTTTTGGAATTGAGATGCGGCTAATGACAACAGTCACGATGACAGCAGAAAGTTTTGAAGAGAAACAGAGCTTGTGAGTGTGTTTAACGTGACTAAAATTTGCACTTCAACGAAAAAGAACGCAGGTGAATCTGAACAATGAAACTACTGCTTCTGAACGCACACACAAAGTCATACGTCAAGTACAAACTGCCATTAATCTTTCATTCCACTTAATTCAGAAGTGGGAAGCCTGAACTTGGAATGATGTAATTTTCAAGCTACGAACTGGGGCAAAAAAAGGATATTTTCCATGAATGTGTGTTTTTTCTTAGCAGCAAGGTAACTGGCTAATGTTAATGACTTTTTATGTTCTCAAAACTGCGAACTGTATGTTCAGTGTTAGACTTAACCAACTAATGTGTCTATGTTGATAAAGCTAAAGTAAATACTCCTGTAAAGTAGTAAAAAAGCGTTTTTTGGGTGGCACGGTGGTGTAGTGGCTAGCACTGTTGCCTCACAGCAAGAAGGTCCGGGTTCGAGCCCCGTGGCCGGCGAGGGCCTTTCTGTGCGGAGTTTGCATGTTCTCCCCGTGTCCGCGTGGGTTTCCTCCGGGTGCTCCGGTTTCCCCCACATTCCAAAGACATGCAGGTTAGATAAAATACCCAGCCACTCGGGTTGCACAAGACAGTGCATACTTCATGCCAGTCCCAAGCCTGAATAGATTGGGAAGGGTTGCTTCAAGAAGGGCATCCAATGTTTTAAAAAAAAAAAATCTCTGCCAGGGGGTGGCACGGTGGTGTAGTGGTTAGCGCTGTCGCCTCACAGCAAGAGGGTCCAGGTTCGAGCCCCGTGGCTGGCGAGGGCCTTTCTGTGCAGCGTTTGCATGTTCTCCCCGTGTCCGTGTGGGTTTCCTCCGGGTGCTCCGGTTTCCCCCACAGTCCAAAGACATGCAGGTTAGGTTAACTGGTGACTCTAAATTGACCGTGAGTGTGAATGGTTGTCTGTGTCTATGTGTCAGCCCTGTGATGACCTGGCGACTTGTCCAGGGTGTACCCCGCCTTTCGCCCGTAGTCAGCTGGGATAGGCTCCAGCTTGCCTGCGAGCGACCCTGTAGAACAGGATAAAGCGGCTAGAGATAATGAGATGAGATGAAATCTCTGCCAAAAGTAGTTGAAAATCAATTGGGGCTTTGCCCTGTATTCTTCCCCTGTTGTGAACTGTGTCCAAATAAAAAGTGATAGCTTATTTACTGTTCATGGTGTGAGCAGCCATGTTGTTTTGACGTCTTATGCTGAACCCGGGTTTGAGGATGCCTTTCTGACTTCCAAGTTGAGGGGGCATTTTCTTTAATTTCACCGAATCTTGAGCTTTAGTTGAACGCAGCATATTTTTGGCGATCTCTGATGACCCCTCCCACTCCCCAACTTGACCAGACGGCATTTGAAATTCTCTGTGATGAAGTTGTAGTGTGAGGATCTCTTCATCATGTAGCAAGAACAGTGATGAACGACAGCCAATGAGAGTCTTACAGGAAATCCTGAATGCAATTCTGTCATCCAGAGCTGCGAAAATAAAAATAAACACAATTCCTAGTGATGCTAGGAATACAAATAGCTATGTTTTTGGTTTTTTTTTTGCACTATACCTGCTGCCTGCAGTTCTCTTGGCAGAACAGTCAATCCTTGCTTCCCTCATCTCCCAAACCAGTTCCTCCATTTTTCTATTTTTTGTTAGATCTTATTAGCTTATCTAGCCGACAGGTGATGAGTTTGTGCCATCGTGCGTTGTTCGTTGTCCGTCTGTTGTTGTCCATATTTCACAAAAATCGCTTCTTCTCTCTCAGTTCTTCACCGATTTTTATTCTTTTTGGCAGGAAGGTAGATCTGCTTGGGGTGCATATACAGTGGTGTGAAAAAGTGTTTGCCCCCTTCCTGATTTCTTTTTTTTTTTTGCATGTTTGTCACACTTAAATGTTTCAGATCATCAAACAAATTTAAATATTAGACAAAGATAACACAAGTAAACACAAAATGCAGTTTTTAAATTAAGGTTTTTATTATTAAGGGGAAAAAAATCCAAACCTACATGACCCTGTGTGAAAAAGTGATTGCCCCCTAAACCTAATAACTGGTTGGGCCACCCTTAGCAGCAATAACTGCAATCAAGCGTTTGCGATAACTGGCAATGAGTCTTTTACAGCGTTGTGGAGGAATTTTGGCCTACTCACCTTTGCAGAATTGTTGTAATTCAGCCACATTGGCAGGTTTTCGAGCATGAACCGCCTTTTTAAGGTCATGCCACAGCATCTCAATTGGATTCAGGTCAGGACTTTGACTCGGCCACTCCAAAGTCTTCATTTTGTTTTTCTTAAGCCATTCAGAGGTGGACTTGCTGGTGTGTTTTGGATCATTGTCCTGCTGCAGAACCCAAGTGCGCTTCAGCTTGAGGTCACGAACAGATGGCCGGACATTCTCCTTCAGGATTTTTTTGGTAGACAGCAGAATTCATGGTTCCATTTACCACAGCAAGTCTTCCAGGTCCTGAAGCAGCAAAACAGCCCCAGACCATCACACCACCACCATATTTTACTGTTGGTATGATGTTCCTTTTCTGAAATGCTGTGTTACTTTTACGCCAGATGTAATGGGACATACACCTTCCAAAAAGTTCAACTTTTGTCTCATCAGTCCACAGAATATTTTCCCAAAAGTCTTGGGGATCATCAAGATGTTTTCTGGCAAAACTGAGACGAGCCTATATGTTCTTTTTGCTCAGCAGTGGTTTTCGTCTTGGTACTCTGCCATGCAGGCCATTTTTGCCCAGTCTCTTTCTCATGGTGGAGTCATGAACACTGACCTTAATTGAGGCAAGTGAGGCCTGCAGTTCTTTGGATGTTGTTGTGGGGGTTTTTGTGACCTCTTGGATGAGTCGTCGCTGCGCTCTTGGGATAATTTTGGTCGGCAGGCCACTCCTGGGAAGGTTCACCACTGTTCCACGTTGTTGTCATTTGTGGATAATGGCTCTCACTGTGGTTCGCTGGAGTCCCAAAGCTTTAGAAATGGCTTTATAACCTTTTCCAGACTGATAGATCTCAATTACTTTGTTTCTCATTTGTTCCTGAATTTCTTTGGATCGCAGCATGATGTCTAGCTTTTGAGGATCTTTTGGTCTACTTCACTTTGTCAGGCAGGTCCTATTTAAGTGATTTCTTGATTGAGAACAGGTGTGGCAGTAATCAGGCCTGGGTGTGGCTAGAGAAATTGAACTCAGCTTTCCAAAGATGTGATAAACCACAGTTAATTTATGTTTTAATGGGGGGCAGCAATCACTTTTTCACACAGGGCCATGTAGTTTTGGATTTTTTTCACCCTTAATAATAAAAACCTTCATTTAAAAACTGCATTTTGTGTTATCTTTGTCTAATATTTAAATTTGTTTGATGATCTGAAACATTTAAGTGTGACAAACATGCAAAAAAATAAGAAATCAGGAAGGGGGCAAACACTTTTTCACACCACTGTAGCTTCTACCCAAATTTGCAAAACTGCAATTAATAATGAAGATATAGAGTAATTAAGCTCCAACGAGCAGTTTCCATACAAATCGCTTCTTCTCCCTCAATTCTTCACCGATTTTGATTCTTTCTGGCATGAAGGTAAGGGTACCTAGGGTGCATATAACTTCTACCCAGATTTGCTTCATTACAATTATTAATGAAGTCATGGGCTAATTAAGCCTTGATGAGCAGTTCAACAAAAATCGCTTCTTCTTGGTCAATTCCTGCCATTTTGGATTCTTTCTGGCAAATAGGTCGGTATTCCTAGGGTGGATATAGCTTGTATATAGTGTATATGGCTTGCAACATTTATTGCGCAAGGTGGCCCACTTTAGATCGTTCCTTCTGGACTAGACGGGGCCGGCGTGAGCTACGCCGTCATTGACGGTCTCGTTCTTGTTTCTGTACAAAATAGTATCATCACAGCCAGGCACTCTTCATGGACAGCACATGAGAGACGACTATCGTGTTTAATTTCGTGAATATGCTTTAGATCAGGATCAGACAAGCTTCGTTTGGGATCTCTCCAGGTGACTAGTGCAGTGTTTGGGCTTCGTCTGTACTCACTCATGTAATGTGCACATCATTATAGCTACAAAGCAACAGATCTTAAGTGATATAAGTCATGTAGTGTGAGCAGTACAGATATTCGGAGATATTGTAGGTGTTGTTGTGTGGACTTTATATAAATTAGGCAGATGAATTAGTTTTGGACATGGAATTAACTAGAACTAGATGGACAGACTGCATTTACACACAAGCAAGCCTCAAGTCATCTATGTATTAATCCAAGTTGGTTTACAAGTCTTGAAACGCCATGGCAACAGAGACATTTTCCCCAAAGTACACGTTGCCTAAAATGGTGTACTGCAGTGGAAAGGCCAATAGCTTGGCTACGGAGCTTGTCTCTTGGAGTTAAGTGCGTCTGGCTGAGTACTAACAGCAGGGCTGGTCATATAGTCCTTCACGTCATGTCAGCATGGCTTGAGGTTTTTTTAATCACAAGTTTGATGGACGCTCCTCATTGCTGCTAAAATTAGACGTACAGTACAAACTGAGAGTTTCGTTGTAGTTCAGTAAATTTCCTGCCAGTATATACCTCATCTTCTGGAATCTTCTTGCAGATCCCCAGAGTTTTGGTTTTGGCATCAGTGTTGTATACATTCTTCTCAAAACTTTCTGCGTGGCTGAGCTCACTCCCAGATGGATTTGCTTTGGTCTACGTACAGACGTCCAGCAGAAGCAGGGAGAGGAAAATAGCGTAATGATCAAGCGTGTGGTAGCAGTGAAGACGGAGCGTGTGCGTGAGTGTGTGTTTGGTGGGGTACGTTTTAGGAGAAAGGGGTCATTTGCATAAAGAGGGGACCCACAACACAATGACCTCAGTGTTCATTCGGAAAACAGGTCACTTCCTAGACCAGAAGTGCATGTTGTGATAAAGCTCACTTTACCGCAGAGGCATGTAGCATAACAGCATATGGCTAAGAGCTGAAACAGGAATGAAGATGCTGAATGTACGTACAGTCGTGAAAAAAATAAGTACATCCCATGGAAATTGTAAACTTTTCTCAACATATTTAAACAAGCAAACATTTCACCCTTTTAATACAGTGCCTACAGATAAAGGTAAGGTAAAGGTAAACTCCAACAAACGACAGATAAAATCGACAGTTTGTAGTCATTTTCATCATAATTTAAAAAGAAAAAATCCAGTCAAAAAAAGTAAGGACACCCTGGAAAAAGTAAGTACATCCTTACATTTATCAGACATTCAAGTCCATAAAATTAGACTCAGGTTTTCCAGATGAGGTGTCATTGATTTGAACCTCCTGCAGGTGGAGGCGCAGGTGGAACCCGTCTTATTTAAACCTGATATCTAGGGTCTGGTGTTCTCTTTGCTATTGAAGTGTGTGGTGTCATCATGCCAAGGTCTAAAGAGCTCTCTAACGACCTCAGAAAAAAGGTTGTGGTTACCTATGAATGTGGCAAGGGATTTCCAAATTATTAGAAGATCTCCAAATTATTCAAAATAATTCATTCCACTGTAAGGAAAATCATCTCCAAGTGGTGTAGATTTCAGACAACTGCCAATTTGTCCAGGACTGGCTGTCCCAGCAAATTCAGCCCAAGAGCAGACCGTTTGATGCTAAAAGAAGTCTCCAAGAAACCCAACATTTCATCACTGGATCTGCAGGTAACTCTTGCAGCTGTTGATGCGAAAGTGCATCCATCTACAGATGTGCTAGGGAAAAAAAAAAAAACTTTACTGTCCAAAAGGAATGTTAAGCAAGACTACAGTTTGCCAATGAACATGTAAGCAAAGACCAGACCTTTTGGAATAACGCACTTTGGACATACGAATCAAAGTAGAGTTGTTTGGCCACAGTAAGAATACACGTGTGGCACAGACCAAAGACAGCTTTTCAGGAGAAGAACCTCATACCAGCTGTGAACCATGGTGGTGGAAATGTTATGGGTTGCTTCATTGCCTCAGGCACTGGGAAGCTTGCATTCATTGATTCAACTCTGAATTCTTAATCATATCAAAGAGTGTTTGAAGATACCGTGAGGCCATCTGTTCAAAAGTTGAAGTTGAACCAGAGGTGGGCCTGTCAACAAGATAATGAGCCTAAGTACATGAGCAAAACCACCAACGAATGGCTCAAAAAGAAGAAATGGAGGGTTATGGCATGGCCAAGTCAAAGCCCAGTTTTGAACCCCATTAAAATGTTGTGGGGAGATTTGAAAAGGGCAGAACATGCAAGAAAAATCCTCAAACATTTTGCAACTGAAGGAATTTTGCATGGAAGAGTGGTCAAAAATTGTCAGAGTCTCGTGGACAATTACAGTATGCACAATGCCTACAAGACATTATTTCTGTTAAAGGGGCCAATACTACTATAGCTTCTGAAAGCAAGGGTATACTTACTTTCTCCACAGAAGAGTATTACATCTATTGATATTTTTGTTGAATAAACGATTGAAAGAGATGATTTTCCTTGTTGGTTTTTTTTGTTCAAGTACATCACGTTTATCTGTAGGCGCTGTATCAAAAAGGTGAAATGTTTGCTTGTTTGAATATGTTGAGAAAAGTCGACAATTTCCATGGATGTACTTATTTTTTCACATAATTGTAGATGCAACAGCATAGATGTTGTGAATAGATGTGCTGATAATATTATGTACTTACTGACTGAGTGGGAGGCCTGGATGGGAAAATATTTGGTTTGAGGTCATGCCGTATGGACTGAGTGCAGCGAGGTCCGTACAAATGATGAAGAGCCAAATATTTTTCCATCCAGCCCGACCTAACTCCGTCAATAAGCATTTTATCATATGACCTTTCTTTAACTAACATACACAGTGGAAAACAATGAACAATGGTGTGCGAAAAATGACTCAACTGAGCACCATGAAAGTGAATTTTATTATCCAGATAATTTATCAGACACAGACCAAATTGCACAAGCTGAAATTGTCAAAGAAAATGAAAAAAGTTACTTTCAAGCGAAGAAATCCACTTGTTTATACAAAGACAACAAGAAAAAACTGTAAAAAAAACCCCCAAAAAACAACAAAAACCCAGAAACTAAGTACGACATGAACGTTTTCAAAAGATTTCTTGCTGAAGTTGAAAGTAGACGGCCTTTCGATTTCATAAAACCGGTGAAATTTAGTTCCCTTTGAAATTTGGTCATTGTGATATACATTTATTTCTGTAATATTGAAAAAAAAAACCCAGGCCATTTTGTGTCTGGGAACTTATTTAATTCAAGGGAATTCCCTAGCAAATAATGTGCATGAAATCGCTCGCTTTGCGCAGTTAAGCAGATGGGGAAGTCCGGTGTGCGCATGCACAGGTTTACCTTTTAGCGTAGTGTCGCATTACTGCCATCTACAGGTTTCCCTTTGAGCGTGCACTGACCGTTCCATCATTCTGTCGCTAAACGAACAGCTGATCACACCGAGGTGCTCGCTGAGCGCCGATATTTATTAGTTTGGTCCTGCGTTTCCTTTCCTTCGTATAGAACATAATGTCTTTTCTTCTCGCTTTCCGTTACTGTAGTCGCTCTTTCACGTTTCATTCACATCCTCCGTTTTCCTCTCCTGTTTCAAATTTGTATCGCACAATGCCTTGCGCAAACAGGGAAAGCCCACATGACGTAGTATCTTGTATGATGCATGATGTAGTATCTTGTATTGCGTTACGGTGAAGCAAGAAATAATAGCAGAGAAAAAATTCTCATAAAATTGGAAGTCTTTGATTCCATTCAGTACCTTTCGGTCCACTAAACAAAAATAATTGGGTGTCAGGGAAAATTCTGTTTATGACCTAAACCTGAAAAATCTGAAAGTCAGTCTACCTTTAAGGAGGAAAGAGACACAAGTCATCTTCTCTCAGGAGCTAGACAGCTTGCTATGTAGTTTCTGTATACAAGCGAAGAAAAAAGGAAACTTTGATGACGAACCTGACACTTTCGCGAAGTATTCAACACTACCTTGACAACAACAGTAGGATAAATATCCTGAAAGACGAGGTCTTTAAAAAGTCCAGAGAAGTCCTGAAGTCCAAGCACAGAGACCTCAGAAAAAATTGAAAAGGCAACAAACCAAATGCCACAGAAGCCTTGACTGGTGGAGATATTGATCATATTTTGAAGAAAACAATTTTAATAAACTTGTTAAAACTTGTAAAAAAAAATCACTTTCACAATTGTGTCACTCATTATTCAAAGTAAAAATTCAGAGCAAAATGAAAATGGTGGAAGCGAATTTTTCTATCTTGATTCGTGGCTATAGATGGCTGTGGCATAGCCAAGGTTCAAACCGGCGATCTCCTGACGATATGGTGAAAATAATTATATCACAATAGCGAAATCGTGATGAACTTAATCATTGAAAAAAATGATAAATGATACTGATAATAATTTAAAAAAAAATATATATATATATATATATGGGTCAGATAAAAAAAGTTAAATCAGATGCTAGATTGGAAACTCATTATCAGATTGATTACTCAAAGAGCTACACTGCCAGTCAAAAGTTTTGGTACCCCCTGTATGAACATTTATGGCTCAACTTTAGAAATGGGTTTGAGTTCTAAAAAGTCATCCTAATGCTGTAATTAGAAAATCTGCTAAAAGGGAAATAAGTAAATGAATCATTTAGATAATAAACATTTTTTTGTCATTAAAAAGTTACAAATACAGTTAGGTCCATATATATTTGGACACTGACACAAGTTTTGTTTTTTTACCTGTTTAGTTATAGTTATATAATGGACATGGACATAAAGTCCAGACTTTCAGCTTTCATTTGAGGGTATCTACATTAAAACTGGATGACGGGTTTAGGAGTTTCAGCTCCTTAACATGTGCCACCCTATTTTTAAAGGGACCAAAAGTAATTGGACAATTGACTCAAAGGCTATTTTATGGGCAGGTGTAGGAAATTCCTTCGTTATGTCATTCTCAATTAAGCAGATAAAAGGCCTGGAATTGATTTGAGGTGTGGTGCTTGCATTTGGAAGATTTTGCTGTGAAGAAAACATGCGGTCAAAGGAGCTCTCCATGCAGGTGAAACAAGCCATCCTTAAGCTGCGAAAACAGAAAAAAAACCATCCGAGAAATTGCTACAATATTAGGAGTGGCAAAATCTACAGTTTGGTACATCCTGGTGAACTCATCAATGCAAAAAGACCTGGACGCCCACAGAAGACAACAGTAGTGGATGATCGCAGAATAATTTCCATGGTGAAGAGAAACCCCTTCAAAACAGCCAACCAAGTGAACAACACTCTCCAGGATGTAGGCGTATCAATATCCAAATCTACCATAAAGAGAAGACTGCATGAAAGTAAATACAGAGGGTTCACTGCACGGTGCAAGCCACTCATAAGCCTCAAGAATAAAAAGACTAGATTGGACTTTGCTAAAAAACATCTAAAACAGCCAACACAGTTCTGGAAGAACATTCTTTGGACAGATGAAACTAAGATCAACCTCTACCAGAATGATGGAAAGAAAAAAGTATGCCGAAGGCGTGATACAGCTCATGATCCAAAGCATACCACATCATCTGTAAAACACGGCGGAGGCAGTGTGATGGCTTGGGCATGCATGGCTGCCAGTGGCACTGGGTCACTAGTGTTTATTGATGATGTGACACAGGACAGAAGCAGCCAGATGAATTCTGAGGTATTCAGAGACATACTGTGTGCTCAAATCCAACCAAATGCAGCCAAACTGTTTGGTCGGCGTTTCATAATACAGATGGACAATGACCCAAAACATAAAGCCAAAGCAACCCGGGAGTTTATTAAAGCAAAGAAGTGGAATATTCTTGAATGGCCAAGTCAGTCACCTGATCTCAACCCAATTGAGCAGCATTTCACTTGTTAAAGACTAAACTTCAGACAGAAAGGCCCACAAACAAACAGCAACTGAAAACCGCTGCAGTAAAGGCCTGGCAGAGCATTAAAAAGGAGGAAACACAGCGTCTGGTGATGTCCATGAGTTCAAGACTTCAGGCAGTCATTGCCAACAAAGGGTTTTCAACCAAGTATTAGAAATGAACATTTTATTTACAATTATTTAATTTGTCCAATTACTTTTGAGCCCCTGAAATGAAGGGATTGTGTTTAAAAAAATGCTTTAGTTCCTCACATTTTTATGCAATCATTTTGTTCAACCCACTGAATTAAAGCTGAAAGTCTGAACTTCAACTGCATCTGAATTGTTTTGTTCAAAATTCATTGTGGTAATGTACAGAACCAAAATTAGAAAAATGTTGCCTCTGTCCAAATATTTATGGACCTAACTGTAGCAATATGGCAATAAATAGTGCAATAATAACAAAAAGACTTCTTCCTGTTACTGATTTTAAAATGTTTAACCCAGCTCGTGTACTCTCAGAGCCTAATCTAGGGCGCGTAATACGTGATGATACGCGTTTTTTATCTGTCTGTCGCACATCCACTTTTTGGGCGCGAGAGTGATATCGCGTATCTATTCATTTTGTCGCACATTTATAAGTAGAGAGCGTGTAGTCGCGTTTTACTGAATCTTGTGCGTATCAATTTGTCAGCACCAGCTAGCAAGCACTGCGGTAAATATAGCGTTGTTTACACACCAATCGGAAAATATCGGAAAGGACCGAAGTATTCCGAATGGTTTATTTAGCGGGTAAAACAGTTTTGTGAACTATTATATCATTGGTCACTGAACCGGGAGACAGTGTATCTCAACCAATCGTGTGAAGTGTTTTAAAAATACCCAAAAGCGCATGGCATATCGTTCTGTCTCATCCAAACATAACAATGTCAAAACACGTGGTCACGTTGAAAGACCTTTGGACGAAAAAAGGAAACAAAACGAAGACACAGAAGTGACAGATACTAATCCAGCTGACATTACACAACCCGATACAAGATATTATGAAATAGATTTAATCTGTTCTTGTATAATGGTAGGTACTGTAACATTACTGTAAATAATAAGAGATTATTATGATAATATACTGTTTAGGAAGTCTGAATTTTGGGATTATCTCTAGTCATCCATGTCAAAAACTAGTTTAAAGATAAGTTCTACATGAATGCTAGTTGTGTTTTTTGTTTGTTGTTTTTTTTGTTGTTGTTTGGGAGTAATTTGTTTAATTCAGTTTAGTATTATGTTATTAATCATATTCAAATAGTAAAGGTGCTTAGTTGATATATAAGACATATATAAGTTTGTGTACAAATATGATCTTAGAGTAATTATATGACAGTGTGAAGACATACTAAGTCATTTGATTCTGATTGATAATGGGTTTTGAAGTTTGAATTTGATATTATTTTCCTAATGCCAATATACAATTAGTTTGATAATGTTTGGTATTATGTAAGTTTTATTTAAAAACATTATGAAATATATTTAATCTGTTCTTGTGTAATTGTAGGTACTGTAAGATTGTAAATGATAGAGATTATATACTTTTTAGGAAGTCTGAATTTTGAGATTATCTCCAGTCATTTATGTCAAAATCTAGTTTAAACATGGGTAGATTGTTTAATGTTTTTCACTTTCATGAAAGGTGGTCTGAACAAAACAAATATGATAACATTTTTAAATATTTGATAGTGATTTTATTTTATTCAGAAATCAGATTTTTCATCTTATTATTAATTAATAGTGGCAAGACTACATGGATTTTAGACTTAACTATATCAAATGATGTAATATTAACCTAGTCATATTTGATATGCAACATTATACTACTGGCGGTCAAATTGGTAAAAATAGGCTAGTCACATGATTTATAGTAAAACAGTAACCTAGTCATATAACAGAAAACTAGTCATATTTGTAAGGTTTTGCAGTATATAATTCTTCATATAGTTTTTGATCTAAAATCTTTACATTTTTAAAGTTCAGATCTGATCATAATGTTTGTGCAATACTATAAACTGTGGATAAGTGTTTGCTGATATGGTTTTCATATCACTGTATTAAAGGATATGTATAGTGCCATAATTATGATCTCATCTCATTGTCTCTAGCCGCTTTATCCTGTTCTACAGGGTCGCAGGCAAGCTGGAGCCTATCCCAGCTGACGACGGGCGAAAGGCGGGGTACACCCTGGACAAGTCGCCAGGTCATCACAGGGCTGACACATAGACACAGACAACCATTCACACTCACATTCACACCTACGGTCAATTTAGAGTCACCAGTTAACCTAACCTGCATGTCTTTGGACTGTGGGGGAAACCGGAGCACCCGGAGGAAACCCACGCGGACACGGGGAGAACATGCAAACTCCGCACAGAAAGGCCCTCGCCGGCCACGGGGCTCGAACCCGGACCTTCTTGCTGTGAGGCGACAGCGCTAACCACTACACCACTGTGCCGCCCCCCATAATTATGATATTATATAGATTAACATCTGATATGAATGTTTGTTACATGTGTTCAGTTTTATTAATAAAACTGTTCTGTTTATAGATGTACTCTTGAAAATATCTACCAATGTATTACTTATTTTTCTGTCCCCACTAACTGGAACAAATGAGGGATATTTTTACCCATGTTAATATTTTCTGTCCCCTGTTTCTACAACTAGTGAGGGATCTGTCCCCTATTTTCAAATTCCTAGATTAGGCTCTGACTCTGAATTGTCTACGTTTTTACTTTTTTTTTTTTTATTTAGCACAATTTAAAAAAAAAAAAAAACATTAGACAAAGAAGATAATATAGTGCAAGGAGAAGCAGAAGGCCCAACAGGCTTATTTCAAGCCTTCACCTATGACAAAATCTCATAACATTTTACAACTCCCTCACTCACTCTGTTGACTCTTGCTGCATCTATCCTGCATGCTGGCTTCAATCTCCTGGATCTCATAGCCGGTGTCATCCTGTAGTAGGTCAACGTAGGTCTTCATGGGACGCCCTTGAGTTCTTCTCCCTTGTGTGGGCTGCCATGTAACCAATTTTGACACCACACTCCCTTCTGTCCTTTTACAATGTCCTGCAAAAGCCAGTCTCCTGGTAGCGATTTTTGTTGTGAGTTGAGGTATGTCACCATATAGTTCTTTGTTGGTCATATGTGATTTCCAGCTCACATTCAAAACTGCTCTCAACATTCTGGTGTAACACCCATCCAAGGCTTTCCTGATTTTCTTTGTAATGGTCCAGGTCTCACAACCATATAGCAGCACGCTTTCAACTGTGGTTTGGAATAGCTTTACTTTCAGGGGCCTTGGGAGGTTAGACTTCCATATTTGATTTAGTTTGTTTGCATGCCTTCCACGCCAATGCTTTTCTAACCTTGATATCTTGCTCAGTACTTTGAACCCATGACCCCAAATATTTGAAGTCATGTACAATAAAAAGCTGCCATGTACTGTCTGGAAAATTTTACAATTTACAAAATTTTAATTTAACATTTTGAAAATAGTAAAAATAAACTTCATAACAATGATGGCAAACCATTAGTCACAGAAAACAACAATCACAGAAAAGAACATGCATGTATATGGGTCTGTCTCAGAAACTGGTCTCTCATTTGTGACATTATGGTCAAAAAATAAATTTTCTAATTTTACTATTTTCATTAAACTCAATGTTTCTTTTGTCATGTTTAATAAGAATAAAGATAGCATCTTGCTTTATCTGGCCTCCACTGTGGAACATTTTTCACAGATGAGTGAAAATATTGAATAAATTTCCTCTTTTTGATTGCTTGGGTTAAAAATTCCAAGTTATGATGACTGAATTGATTATTCACTTAAATATGAATAATATACTGAGTGCAGAATTATTAGGCAAGTTGTATTTTTGAGGATTAGTTTTATTATTGAACAACAACTATGTTCTCAATCAACCAAAAAGACTCAAATATCAAAGCTGAATATGTATGGAAGTTAGAGTGGGGTGTTTTTAGTTTTGGCCATTTTAGGAGAATATGTATGTGTTCAGGTAACTTTCACTGTGCAGAATTATTAGGCAACTTAATAAAAACCAAATATGTAGCCATTTCACTTATTTATTTTCACCAGGTACACTGATATGACAACTCCAGATTTGCAAATAAACATATCTGACATTCAAACACAAAACAAAAACAAATCAGTGACCAATATAGCCACCCTTCTTCATGAGGACACTCAAAAGCCTTCCATCCATAGATTCTGTCAATTTCTTTATCTGTTCACGACCAACATTGTGTGCAGCAGCAACCACGGCCTCCCAGACGCTGTTCAGAGAGGTGTACTGTTTTCCCTCTTTGTAGACCTCACATTTTATAATGGACCACAGGTTCTCTATGGGGTTTAGGTCAGGTGAACAAGGGGGCCATGTCATTATTTTTTCACCTTTCAGACCTTTACTGGCTAGCCACGCAGTGGAGTATTTGGACGCATGAGATGGAGCGTTATCCTGCATGAAAATCATGTTCTTCTTGAAAGATGCTGACTTTTTCCTATACCACTGCTTGAAGAAGGTTTCTTCCAGGAACTGGCAGTAGGTCTGGGAGTTGAGTTTGAGTCCATCCTCAACTCGAAAAGGTCCAACAAGCTCGTCTTTGATGATACCAGCCCATAGCAGTACTCCACCTCCACCTTGCTGGCGTCTGAGTCGGAGTGGAGCTCTGTGCCCATTACTGATCCAGCCACAGGCCCATTCATCTGGCCCATCAAGAGTCACTCTCATCTCATCAGACCACAGCACCTTAGAAAAATCAGTCTTAAGATATTTCTTGGCCCTTTAACTTTTTATCTTGTGTGCCTTACTCAGTGGTGGTCGTTTTTCAGCCTTCCTTACCTTGGCCATGTCCCTCAGTATTGCACACCTTGTACTCTTTGACACTCCAGGAATGTTGCAACTCTGGAATATGGCAGAACTGGATGCTAATGGCTGCTTGTTAGCTTCACGCTTGATTTTCCGCAGATCATGTGCAGTTATTTTGCGCCTTTTTTTTTTCCACACGCTTCTTTCGACCCTGTTGACTATTTGCAATGAAACGCTTGATTGTTCGGTGATCACGTTTCAACATCTTCGCAATTTCAAGAGTGCTGCATCCGTCTGCAAGACATCTCACAATTTTATACTTTTCAAAGTCTGTCAGATCTCTCTTCTGACCCATTTTGCCAGAGGAAAAGAGGTTGCCTAATAATTATGCACACCTGATATAGGGTGTTGATGTCATTAGACCACACCCCCTCTCATTACACAGATGCACAGCACCTGATATACTTAATTGGTAGTAGGCTTTCAAGCCTAAACAGCTTGGAGTGGGACAACATGCATTAAAAGGATGTTGTGGTCAAAATACTCACTTGCCTAATAATTCTGCACTCCGTGTATGATACATTTTGGGTATTTGATATGGCGAAATAGGGCGGCATGGTGGTGTAGTGGTTAGCGCTGTCGCCTCACAGCAAGAAGGTCCGGGTTCGAGCCCCGTGGCCGGCGAGGGCCTTTCTGTGCGGAGTTTGCATGTTCTCCCCGTGTCCGCGTGGGTTTCCTCCGGGTGCTCCGGTTTCCCCCACAGTCCAAAGACATGCAGGTTAGGTTAACTGGTGACTCTAAATTGACCGTAGGTGTGAATGTGAGTGTGAATGGTTGTCTGTGTCTATGTGTCAGCCCTGTGATGACCTGGCGACTTGTCCAGGGTGTACCCCGCCTTTCGCCCGTAGTCAGCTGGGATAGGCTCCAGCTTGCCTGCGACCCTGTAGAAGGATAAAGCGGCTAGAGATAATGAGATGAGATGAGACTGTATAATGAGCTCATTGGTAAAAAGGAAAAAAACCCAAAAAACAACACTTTCGGATACTACTCCGCCATGCTGTTATTTACGTCATTACTGTCGCACAATTAAAACGTGCCAGATCAGTCGGCTGGTGGGTTTTCAAAATAATAAATACATGCATGTATTTTTGTGATAAGTACATATTATACTGAGTGTATTTCCCCACATTAATATCCTGGTGAAAATCTTTCAAGGATCTTCAGGGATCCGTAAAGTTCTTTGTGAGGGTCTTTGAGGATCCTGTTGAGGATCTCAACAAAGATCCTCAGAAGATCTTCAAGGATCTTAAAAACAAAAAGCACATTCAATTCCAAACAAAACAAGTCTTTATTGATGCTATCATAACATAACATGAACACAAAGTTATGTTGAACATTCAGGAAAAAGCAAACAGATTGATGAGGATATTGTTATGTTGCCATCTGTTTGCTTTTTCCTGAATGTTCAACATAACTTTGTGCTTATGACATGTTATGTTATGATGGCATCGATAAAGAATTGTTTTGTTTGGAATTGAATGTGGTTTTTGTTTTTAAGGTTATTGTAGAGCTTGTCAAGAATTTCAAAGGTCCTTGAAGATCTTGTCAAGAAGTTTAAAGATCTTTGTAGATCCTTGAAGATCTTGGCAAGAAAATTGAAGATCCTTGAAGAACTTAAAAGATCTTGACAGGAATTCTAAAGATCTTTGAAGATCTTGGCAAGATGTTAAAAGATCTTTGTAGATCCTTGAAGATCTTGGCAAGAAAATTGAAGATCCTTGAAGATCTTTTGAGGATCTTTGTTGAGATCCTCAACAGGAAACTCAAAGACCCTCCCAAAGAACTTTACGGATCCTTGAAGATCCTTGAAAGATTTTCACCAGGGTAAATACAAAGGACTTTGTGTCTGCTGCATCTTTCAGTTCTTTTAAATCAAGGCTGAATACTTTCTTTCTTCTTTGCCGCTGCCTTTTATTCAATCAAATTTGAGGCTTTGGATTAATTCTTCGCTCTGCACTGTAAATTTTATTCTTGTATTTTATCTGTCTTATTTGGTTTTCTTATTTTCCATTCTCTTACTATTTTTAATTGTACTTGAATGTCTGTTTATAATGTGTTTCTTCCTCCGTCCATTCACCCCAACACACTACAATATTATTGCCATTTTCGTACCACAACTTACCGTATACATTTGTCTTGTGCCCGTTGTCATAAGGAAAAACGAACTACCGCGATACTTGATCTAAAATACTTAACGGTCCTAATGAAACAGCTTTTACAACTTTTCTTTCAGCGTGGCCGCAATGCATGATGGTATATATTGCTTGGTTAGTGACCTTCGGTTGTACACTACTTTTCATGGCGTGTTGTGGGATACTTTGAGCCCACTATATAGGGTGTGATAATTCTTACTATACATTCGGACAGCACTACAAAATGGCGACCTCACTATATAGTCCACTATATAGTGAGTCGTGAGTGATTTCAGACACAGGGACTGCTTCTCTGATTTTCACGTCAGGGTTTTTCTTTATCACCTGCTTGGCTGCTTGTGGTCTTGGCTGTGGCTTCCTTGAAAGATTTTAATCTTTTTTCACTGATTTTTAAAATAAATAAATAAATAAATAAATAAAAATCTAACAAGCACTCCCCTGCTCTATTAAAGCCCAGTTCTTCTGTGATTTATTCTCCAGAGAGGTCATTAATTAGCTCAACTGTGTGGGTGTGTGTTTGTTTATGTTGATGTGGCCTGTTGAGAGTTCCAAGAACCTCAGGTTTTGTGTGTTTGTGTGTGTGTGTGTGTGTGTGTGCACGCGTGCACACCACATTTGTGTCTCTTCTCTTTCTTCAGGAACATATTGAACGGACACAGTGAGCTCTAGAGTGAGTAATATGTCCTGTTATTACTCTATAAATTACGCAGCGTTTAAAACTGAGTTGGTACGATTTCTAAATCTCGTCCAAAACATTTCCATGGATCGGGATTTATTATAGTGTCCGGAATTGCTGCTTTAATGAGTGTCTCTGATCTAAAGCATATAGAGACTTTTTATTTGGCATACACTGCCTCCTCTCTGGGTTATTTCCCATGTAGGCTGAAGGCTGAGTGGCACGAGTGTGCATGAAGGACAGCAGACACTCCAAGGCTGATGTTCTGCGTAGATCCAAGGACTGCCAAAAAGCCACTGCTGGGATGTTAATGACCTAAAATTCTCAAAGAAAGAGGGGACAGTATGAGGAGAAAGAGAAGACAGAGTGGAGAGAGAGAGAAGGTGAGGTGATTAGGGAAAAGTGAGGACAGTGTAAGGAAATACGGAGGGGGAAAGAAGAGAAGGGACATTTTGAGGAAAAAATCTCATCTCATCATCTCTAGCCGCTTTATCCTGTTCTACAGGGTCGCAGGCAAGCTGGAGCCTATCCCAGCTGACTACGGGCGAAAGGCGGGGTACACCCTGGACAAGTCGCCAGGTCATCACAGGGCTGACACATAGACACAGACAACCATTCACACTCACATTCACACCTACGCTCAATTTAGAGTCACCAGTTAACCTAACCTGCATGTCTTTGGACTGTGGGGGAAACCGGAGCACCCGGAGGAAACCCACGCGGACACGGGGAGAACATGCAAACTCCGCACAGAAAGGCCCTCGCTGGCCACGGGGCTCGAACGCGGACCGTCTTGCTGTGAGGCGACAACACTAACCACTACACCACCGTGCCAGCCAAAAGGGAATATTTTAAAGGAAATATCTCACAAATAAACAAATTGAGTTAAAAATCAGTCCTTTATAAAAAAAAAAACCCTATATGTTGAATTTGTTATAACCACTAAACTGATGAAAATGGACAGGGTTATTTTTTGTCAGGGAGGCCACCATAACTCCATTGTGCATGATGTCATTTTCCACAAGCACAGCAGAGGTGTAAAAGTGCGTGCTGTACTAGAATATAGTATAATATTATGGTCAAGTGTGATTTCTTGGTCAATTTGTTTGCATTTCTCCACAAAAATTATGGCAATGCAATATTAGAAAAGGAATCAAAATAAAGCAGTGGCTAGTTTATTGGCTATTTCTTCTTCTTCTTCTGGCTGCTCCCGATTAGGGGTCGCCACAGCGGATCGTTCGTCTCCGTCGCTCCCTGTCTTCCGCATCCTTCTCTACCACACCTGCCACTTTCATGTCCTCTCTCACCACATCCATGTATCTCCTCTTTGGCCTTCCTCGTTTTCATTTGCCTGGCAGCTCCATCCTCAACAATCTCCTTCCAACATGCTCTGGATCTCTTCTCAGGATGTGCCCATACCATCTCAGTCTCATCTCTCTTAGCTTCATTCCCAAGCTCTCCACATGTGCTGTCCCTCTGATGTGCTCGTTCCTTATCCTGTCCAACCTCCCATCGCAAACCTTAACATCCTCAACTCCGCCACCTCCAACTTTGCCTCCTGTCTCTTCGTTAAGGGTCCGGTCTCCAATCCATACATCACAGCTGGTCTCACTACTGTCTTATACATCTTACCTTTCGCTTTTGCTGTTACTTTCCTATCACAAACGACTCCCGAAATCCTTCTCCAACTGCTCCACCCTGCCTGCACTCTCTTTCTCACCTCACTATCGCAGCCCCCATTTTCCTGCACAGTTGACCCCAGGTACTTGAATTCACCAACTTTCTTTACGTCTACTCCTTGCATCTTCACTACACTCTCATCCCCATTCTCACTGATGCACATGTATTCTGTTTTGCTCCTGCTCACCTTCATTCCTCTTCGTTCCAATGCATACCTCCATCTCTCCAAACCCAACTCAACCTCCTTTCTACTTTCACCACATATCACAATATCATCCGCAAACATCATGTTCCATGGTGACTCGCCTCACTTCATCCGTCAAGCTATCCATCACTATGGCAAACAAGAAAGGACTCAAAGCAGATCCTTGATGAAGTCCCACCTTCACCTTGAACCATTCAGTTGTTCCAACTGCACACCTCACTGCTGTTTCACTGTTCTCATACATGTCTTGCACCACTCTAATATCCTTCTCATTCACTCCACACTTTCTCATACAATACCATAACTCATCTCTCGGCACTCTATTGTTTGCCTTCTCCAGGTCTACAAACACACAGTGTAGCTTTCTCTGGCCTTCCCTGTACTTCTCCATTAACATTCTTAAAGCAGAAATTGCATCTGACATGCTCTTCCTTGGCATAAACCCGTACTGCTGTTTACAGATTGCTACCTCTCTTCTCAATCTCGCCTCCAATACCCTCTCCCATAGCTTCATGGTGTGGCTCATCAATTTTATCCCTCTAATTACTGCAGCTCTGTACATCTCCCTTATTATTGTATATTGGGACGAGCACACTCTTTCTCCATTCATTTGGCATTTTTTCATTCTCTAGGATCTTATTAAACAGTCTCGTTAGGAACTCCACAGCCATCTCACCCAGACATCTCCAAGCCTCAATCGGGATACCATCTGGTCCGACTGCTTTCCTAGTCTTCATTCTTTTCACCTCATCCTTACTAACCAACTCTGCTTCCTGATTTGCTGTCTCCAACGAATCTGACCTTTTCTCTCTTGGATTCTCCTCATTTAATAAATCCTCAAAGTACTCTTTCCACCTTCTTAATACACTCTCTTTGTTTGTCAGCACATTTCCATTTACATCTTTCATCACTCTTACCTGCTGTACATCCCTCGCTTCCCTGTTTCTCTGCCTAGCTAGTCTGTACAGGTCTTCCTCTCCTTCTTTGGTCTCCAGTCTTTCGTACAACTCCTAGTATGCATCTGCTTTTGCCTTCACTACCGCTCTTTTTGCCTTCTGTCTTGTCTCTCTGTATAACCGCCTGCTTTCCTCATCTCTCTGATCATCCCAATTCTTCTTTGCTAGCCTCTTCTCTTTTATAATTTCCTGCACTTCTTTGTTCCACCACCATGTCTCCTTGTCTTCCTTCCTCCTTCCCAATGACCACCCTCGCACCTTCCTTGCTGCCTCTCTTACTAGTATAGCAGTAGTATCCCAATCTTCTGGCAGACTTCCATGACCACTCAATGCTCATCTCATTTCTTCCCTAAACTCCTTCTGATGTTCAACCTCTTTTAGTTTCCACCACTTAATCTTCGTCTCCACTATTTCACGCTACCTCTTTTTCACTTTCAAGCTCATCCTGCACACGACCGCTTGATGTTGTCTAGCTACACTCTCCCCTGCCATCACTTTACAGTCTCCAATCTTCTTCAGGTTACCCCTTCTGCAGAGTATGTAGTCCACCTGTGTAGATCTTCCTCCACTCTTAAACGTCACACTGTGCTGCTCTTTCTTCTCAAAGTATGTACTGACTATTGCCAAATTCATCCTCTTTGACAAATCAACCACTATTTACCCTTCCACATTTCTCTCTCTTACACCATATCTGCCCATCACGCCCTCATCTCCTCTGTTTCCCTCACCAGCATGTCCGTTGAAATCTGCTTCTATCAGCACGCGCTTCTCCCTCGGCATACTTTCTACCACTTCATCCATCTTTTCCCAGAAAGACTCTTTCTCTTCATTCTCACATCCAACCTGTGGGGCGTATGCACACACAACATTGATTACCACTCCTTGAATCTCCAACTTCATGCCTATCACTCTATCTGACACCCTCTTCACATCAATCACACTGTTGACCAACTCTCCCCTCAAAACAATACCAACACCATTTCTCTTTCCATCGACTCCATAATAAAACAACTTGCATCCACTTCCAATGTTCTTGGCCTTGCTTCCCTTCCACCTCGTCTCCTGCACACACAAAATGTCCAACTTCCTTCTTTCCATCATACCTGCTAACTCTTTCGCTCTACCAGTCAATGCTCCCACATTCAGTGTTCCTACCCTCAATTCTAAGCTCCTTCCCTTCCATCTTTCACTCTCTCTCCTAACACGCCTCCCCCCTCTCTTTTTCCTTCTCCGTTTTGACGCAACAGTAGCATACTTTCCTCCGGCACCCTGTTGACGAACAGTACCGGAGGCGGTCGTTGTTAACCCGGGCCCCAACCGATCCGGTATGGTATTTCTCTTTTCAGTCCACATGTTAGATTTGGCACGGTTTTATGCTGGATGCCCATCCTGACACAACCCTCTCCAATTTATCCGGGCTTGGGACCGGCACCAAGAGTACGCTTATGCACCCCCAGTGGCTGGATTAGTTTATTGGCTATTTATTTTTAAAAAAAAAAACACCTGCTTATCTTCCATCCGTTTGTTGTGTGACACGGTATGCTGTCGTGCTGCCAGTGTCGGTGTTTTGTGGTGAAACAAAGTCGGGATCACGTCTGGATTCAGTTGTCGTTTCTGCCTCGTGTCTCGCTTCTTCTCAGTGATTTTTTTCATACAAGTCCTCTACAAAACAGTCTTCAGTAAAATGCTCGTTGCACAATTTGCTGCTTTTTCCAGGAGTAAATTTCCTTGCTTAACTTGATGAAGCCACTCAGCCAAACGTCTTGGTTCCTTCAAAGGATAGCTATGCCATGACAGTCCACAGTTCCTACATTCCACAATACACGATCCTCCTTGGTCTTCTTTTCCTACAAGTTATGACACTGAAAAATCCCCAGAGCCGTAATTCATGAATGGTCCACTCTACTTGCAGTCTGTCAGTCTCCGTTTGATCACAAAACAATAAAGGGTTCCTGAATCAACGTGCCAGCAACTTCAAAACAATATTAGTGTCCCCTGCTGCTGATTTTTCTGAATCGAGTCGAAAAGTTCATCTACTCTGCCGGCGCTGCCATGATTGAAAATCACATGATTGCATTCCTGTGTGCTGATTAGCCAAAGCTTGAATGGTGTTCGTGAACCTTACGTGCTGTGCTGTTTTACCTGTCAGTATCCCCCAATCAGTGTGAAAAACGACTGTGAAAATGTATATCTTTGAGAAGATATACAGTGGGGCAAAAAAGTACTTAGTCAGTCACCAATTGTGCAAGTTCTCCCACTTAAAAAGATGAGAGAGGCCTGTAATTTTCATCATAGGTACACTTCAACTATGAGAGACAAAATGAGAAAAAAAAAAATCCAGAAAATCACATTGTCTGATTTTTCAAGAATTTATTTGCAAATTCTGGTGGAAAATAAGTATTTGGTCAATAACAAAAGTTCATCTCAGTACTTTGTTATATACCCTTTGTTGGCAATGACAGAGGTCAAATGTTTTCTGTAAGTCTTCACAAGGTTTTCACACACTGTTGCTGGTATTTTGGCCCATTCCTCCATGCAGATCTCCTCTAGAGCAGTGATGTTTTGGGGCTGTCGCTGGGCAACACAGACTTTCAACTCCCTCCAAAGATTTTCTATGGGGTTGAGATCTGGAGACTGGCTAGGCCACTCCAGGACCTTGAAATGCTTCTTACGAAGCCACTCCTTCATTGCCCAGGTGGTGTGTTTGGGATCATTGTCATGCTGAAAGACCCAGCCATGTTTCATCTTCAATGCCCTTGCTGATGGAAGGAGGTTTTCACTCAAAATCTCACGATACATGGCCCCATTCAATCTTTCCTTTACACGGATCAGTCGTCCTGGTCCCTTTGCAGAAAAACAGCCCCAAAGCATGATGTTTCCACCCCCATGCTTCACAGTAGGTATGGTGTTCTTTGGATGCAACTCAGCATTCTTTCTCCTCCAAACACGACAAGTTGAGTTTTTACCAAAAGGTTCTATTTTGGTTTCATCTGATCATATGACATTCTCCCAATCCTCTTCTGGATCATCCAAATGCTCTCTAGCAAACTTCAGACGGGCCTGGACATGTACTGGCTTAAGCAGGGGGACACGTCTGGCACTGCAGGATTTGAGTCCCTGGTGGTGTAGTGTGTTACTGATGGTAGCCTTTGTTACTTTGGTCCCAGGTCTCTGCAGGTCATTCACTAGGTCCCCCCGTGTGGTTCTGGGATCTTTGCTCACCGTTCTTGTGATCATTTTGACCCCACGGGGTGAGATCTTGCGTGGAGCCCCAGATCGAGGGAGATTATCAGTGGTCTTGTATGTCTTCCATTTTCTAATAATTGCTTCCACAGTTGATTTCTTCACACCAAGCTGCTTACCTATTGCAGATTCAGTCTTCCCAGCCTGGTGCAGGTCTACAATTTTGTTTCTGGTGTCCTTTGACAGCTCTTTGGTCTTGGCCATAGTGGAGTTTGGAGTGTGACTGTTTGAGGTTGTGGACAGGTGTCTTTTATACTGATAACGAGTTCAAACAGGTGCCATTAATACAGGTAACGAGTGGAGGACAGAGGAGCCTCTTAAAGAAGTTGTTACAGGTCTGTGAGAGCCAGAAATCTTGCTTGTTTGTAGGTGACCAAATACTTATTTTACCGAGGAATTTACCAATTAATTCATTAAAAATCCTACAATGTGATTTCCTGGATTCTTTCCCCCCATTCTATCTCTCATAGTTGAAGTGTACCTATAATGAAAATTACAGGCCTCTCTCATCTTTTTAAGTGGGAGAACTTGCACAATTGGTGGCTGACTAAATACTTTTTTGCCCCACTGTAGATGAAGACACTACTCCTTCACAAACCACTAGAATTATACTACTTAAAGGGCGTATTCTGGACCAATTTCGTTTTTTTTTATATGAAAGTATGTCCCTTTTTACACTCATCCAGAAGGGTAATTTTGCACAAGGCCATCTGTCTACAGCAGAAAAAAAAAATAACAAAACGCGTCTGGAAAAAATCCCAAAGGAGTCTGGAGCCAGAATCTTGACGTCACCTGCGGAAGCGCCGGCAGGCTGCGAGAGCTTGCACGGTTTCAGTGCACAGCCTATGTAGACCAAGCGCTCCCATTTCTCTCTCGTTGTCCGGAAACAATGAGTACTAATCCCATCAAGATTGGTGTTGCTACACCCTCCTACGATACATCTGTTAACCATTTTAATAACTACGCGATAACGTTGAAGAAATTTGCAGAAAACCACCAGGTTGTTTTCTTATAAACAAACCAGTGCTGACGTAGGATTCAGAGGGAGGTGTCCCGCAGATGATGTCATGAAAATCAATGTTTCTCGGGAAATTCAAATGCAGCGTTTTTTCAGAGGCAGACAAATTCGCCTCAAACGGCTTGATTTCGACTGAATTTTTCTGGTATTGCGCAAGGAAAAAAAATTGCAGAGAATGCAGAATGTGACAGATATTTGACCAAAGTTTAATATAAAATAGGAAAATTACATTGATCTTGCTCCTGAATTTACCCGTGATATGCACTTTAAAATGTAATACACAGACAAAATAATGCTTGAAAAAAATGGATGGTGATAATAGCCTTGTCTGCACGCAATGGTGGATCCAGGACGGAATGAAGAAGACATGCGGGAATTAGGGATGTTAACCGATGACTGTTTGACTGATGGTTGACCGAATCAACGTCAACCGGTTAATTTTTTTTTGGTTGTCGGTTAAAAAAAAATCAATCGTTTTGAAGCTGCCGATTTTGGAGCGGAGAACCTGGAATTCTGTGTTGTAAACGCTTGGGGCATGCCATGCGGTGTAAGGATGACAGCTGAAAAATCAGAAGCACCCATTCAGTCATGTCCCGTCCTCCCGCTCCAGTTGAAGACAGCTGCCACTCGGCGAAAGAAAAGTCTCAGTGTTGGATTACATTCTACTACGATGTTAACCAGGTACGTAACATCAAGGAAATTCTTGACTATCAAAGAAACAAGAACACGGCGCATGAATGAAGCCGATGGCTGATTAGTCTGGTGAATGTTAATGTCAACGTAATAATAATACACAAGATCTGAACTAAAACCTGGTTACTCACTGATGTTACTTATCATCAGACAGTTGCTATATTAGCTTAGCGGCTAATCAGCTCAGCTCCAGCTATCCCATTCCCAATGGCTGTGCACAATTAGCAGCCATGTAACCGTAATATCAGTAGCTGGAAAACAATTGCAGTATGAGGTCTCTGTGGTTCACTTCGAAGAAAAGTGCCTAGTCCTAAAAAAAAGTGCCTAAGCTGGAGCCATTTGTCCTCCGCTCCAATACAAACCCCTCGACATCAGTGCCGTGTTTGACTAAATGTTTCGCGCTGTAGAAAAGGTAATGTGAGTGGAGGGCAGCGACTGGGACTGAATGTGCGGATGCTCGCGGTTAGATTTAGAATAGATTCTAATAATTCCAATTCTAGAATTTTAAACTCATAGGTTAACCGACTTTAACCGGCTAATGAGGCTCGGTGGTCGGTCAAGATTTTTTTTAGTTTTCGCCATCCCTAGCGGGAATCCTACGTCATGCAGCACCACCCTCGTTTTCGTCTCTTAA
Organism: Neoarius graeffei; assembly: GCF_027579695.1. Taxonomy (NCBI): domain Eukaryota; kingdom Metazoa; phylum Chordata; class Actinopteri; order Siluriformes; family Ariidae; genus Neoarius; species Neoarius graeffei. The sequence goes on from NC_083577.1 coordinate 7,294,534, forward strand.
TACAGTACGTCCACGCCTGGGGAAGTGGCCCAATGGGCTGATGTTACAACTTGAACATGCTTTTTAAGCTAAAGTCCGCTTAAATTTTTTTTTCATCGAGAACATCTTGTAGTAATGTATAATGATGACATTTCATAACCCCGTAGTTTAAAAATTTCCTGGTTAATCGCTTTAAGGAGAGAACATGAAGAGAAAGGAGGAGAAACTGGTGAGAAAAAGGGAACATGTTGAGGAAAAACTATGAAGATAAAGTGGACAAGATGAAGGAGAAAATTTGATGAGGAAACTTTTTCCTCGCATATTCTAGTTTTTCTCAAATGTCTCATTGGATGAACCGTTGGATACGAAAGTGCTCCATATAGAAGCTGCAAATTTTTTTTTTCTTGTTAAACTTTAATGAAGAGATCAGACATAAAAAGATGTGGATGTCTGCAACTTTCTTGCTTTCTCATATTCTTTGCTTGTAGCTTTTATCATCCTCTCCGTCATAAAAGCTGGCACAGTCTCAGGGTTCAAGCTTTAATTGGCTGCTTCGCTCTGCCAGAGTCTCACATACGAGGCCCTTGGTGTGAATGGACTGCCACTTCATGGAAGTTAATGTTAAAAGCTTGTGTAATGTATGTGTTCAGCTCAAACAAAAAGCTCGCTCACATTATTAAATCTCCCTGACGGAGAGCTGATAAGGTCTCAGGACTGCAAGGATGGAACACAAAAGAAGGCTCTTGAGGGAATCTGTGTATGTGGAAGACCTGAGCAGCAGGGACGCAATCTCTGGAACAAAATACGATAGTCAATATCGTTGTGATGTATCAGAGGGTATTTACACTGTGTGTGAAAATAGAAAATGATAGGTTAAAATTTTTGTTTGTTTCATGACCATGCATATGTTACAGGGCAAAAAAATTCAACCTAGGGTAATTTGACCTAGGTTAAAAATTTTAGCCTAGTTTATAATTTCCAACCAAGGTAAAATTTTGGATGAGCTCAGATTCTTAAAAGGGATTTTCCATCACTTCTTCTGTCTCTCTTTTTTCCATCCACTTCCTCTCTGTCGACACCAACCTAATATCTCCTCTTGTCTGTCTGTCCATTCACCTGATTAGCATTTAAAAAAACTAAAAATATTTTTTCATACTTCACCAGGATTCAAACTCCGAGCCTTTTGAGTCTTAACCCAACAGCTTAACCACTAGACTATCAACAATTGCAACAGAAGCAGTGATATAGATTTTGAATTTATTCATGAGTCCAGTCTTATTACAGGGCTAAAAATTAACTTCAGTGCTTGGTCGTCACTTGGGCCAGTCTCATCTCTCATCTCATTATCTGTAGCCGCTTTATCCTGTTCTACAGGGTCGCAGGCAAGCTGGAGCCTATCCCAGCTGACTACGGGCGAAAGGCGGGGTACACCCTGGACAAGTCGCCAGGTCATCACAGGGCTGACACATAGACACAGACAACCATTCACACTCACACCTACGCTCAATTTAGAGTCACCAGTTAACCTAACCTGCATGTCTTTGGACTGTGGGGGAAACCGGAGCACCCGGAGGAAACCCACGCGGACACGGGGAGAACATGCAAACTCCGCACAGAAAGGCCCTCGCCGGCCACAGGGCTTGAACCCGGACCTTCTTGCTGTGAGGCGACAGCACTAACCACTACACCACTGTGCCGACTTGGGCCGGTATCCCTGAATTTTTAGTGGCGCAGGCCTAAAGGCCTCTGCATGCTCTTGCGACAAGGCTTTCGCAGACAGCTTTTCGCAGACAGTTGTAATTTATCGTTGAGCGGGGAGTAATAGGTGTGTGCGATGTTATTCACCGCCATAATGCAAGGGGGCGCGAAGTCGCGAAATCGCTAGGAGTAGTTGGTGGGTGTGGTTAGTGGAGTGTTTATCCTCCGGTTACTTATAATGACTAGAACTGGAGTCGTATAGATGTACGTACTTCCTCACTTCCTCGATCAACCGCTCTTCGTGCTGCTCCATCTTCGCCCGAGTTTTTAAAAATGGCGGTCGTGAAAACAAACCAAACCGGGAAAGTAGGGAAGCGGAAGTGCGTGTACAGCGGATGTAGAGTGGACCAATCAGAGCCCTCTTGTCTGCGACGCTGTCTGCGAGGATGTCTGCGGTGGTCACAATTTTTGGGAGGTGCGCGCAGAGCATCTGCGAAGGGGGGGGCTTCGCAGACGCCATCTGCGACGCCATCTGCGAGGACTGGGTTGTCAGCATAAATTGGCCTTAACGTGACCAGACGTCCTGGTTTGACCGGGACAGTCCCAATTTTGAGTTGCGTGTCCCCAGTCCCGACAAAGGTCCGTCGGGACGCTGAAATGTCTGGGTTTACACCAAACACTAATAAACTGTCCCGGTTACAGGAATCATATATAGCCAACGAGATGTCAATAAAGCTTCTAGCAATTCAGCATCAATGTGCGTGTGTGCGCAGTCAACCTTACAATGTATATATATTTGTACAATGTTGCAATATAGAGGCTGCATTATAACGTTTTTTTTCGCTAGCGGCTGTCAACTATTACGCGACAATGCCGAAGAGAAAATGTTCATTTTCAAAAGATTTGCAGGTTGCTTACCCCTTTCTCCGAGAAGTCCAGGGTGCTGAACATGAAGCTTACTGCACACACTGTAAGAGCTCCTTCTCCATCGCTCATGGTGGTAGTGCTGATGTTAAAGACCACCTCAAAACAGCGAAGCACAAGCGGTGGGTAGAGGCAGGGGCTAGCAGTGTGGTCACTTACTTCAGTAAAGTTAGCGCTGGCAGTGCTGAACTCAAATGGGCTGCTGAGGAGGGTACTTTTGCCTATCATTGGTGAACCGCAACCAAAGTGTCAGGTCCGTGGACTGCACTGCGGGCCTGATAAGGAAGTTTTACGACGAACACTTCACTTGTGCACGAACCAAGGCTGAAGCGATTGTGACGAGTGTCATCTCACCCCATGCCATGGATCTGTTAAAGGCAGACCTAGGAGTGGTTCATCACATCTTGGTGGCTATCGATGCATCCAATCACAAAGCGGTGAAGCTTATTCCCATCGTGATCGGTTACTTCAAGGATACAGAGGGGGTGCAGGTGAAAATCCTGGAATTTACATCAGTTCCAGGTGAGACATCCGACATTCTTGTTGGGGAGGTCAGTCGCAGTCTCCGAGCTTTTAACCTGCTTGACAAAGTTGTTGGGTTCTGTGCTGACAACACCAACTTTGGTGGGAGAGCTAGGGCTGGCGTGAACAACGTTTTTTTCAAATTAAACGAGGCCTCCACCAATGAGTTAGTGGGAGTGGGCTGTGCTGCACACATCGCTCACAATGCTCTCCAAACTGCTGCAGATACCCTTCCCTGTGACATCGGGAGCTTTATTGTGAAAGTTTTCGGACATTTCCACATCTTTATTGTCCGAACTGAGCAATTAAGAGTTCTGCGACTTCGTCGAGCTCGAGTACACAACGATCCTTGGAACAAGTAAGACGTGGTGGCTGTCCCTAGGTCCGGCTGTTGAAAGAGCGCTGAAGCTTTATCCTGTGCTGCAGTCCTACTTCACCTCTCAAGACAGACAACCTGTGGCGATCGCCGAATTCTTACAGAACCCGCTTAATGAGGCCTGGATGTGGTTTCTGCACAATCAGCTGTCGTTGTTCAACGATACCGTCAAGGCGCTGGAGAGGCAGAAAAACACAGCCGCGCACTCGGCCCATCACCTGCGCAACCTGCAAGGCAAACTGCAGGAGAGAAAGTTGGCTGTGTTCACAGGTCTCAAGGTAAGAGTGAAAGCCCAAAGACATCTGCCCCCCATGCAGGAAAATATTTGAAAATAGGCCTACACTATACCATCTTTGTACACAATCCAATAATGAAATCAAATTGAAGGCTGAGCAGTTAAAATAAAAGAGGAAAATGATCAGGGAGTAAAGGCTAAGGAAAAAAAGATAAGTTTTTAGACAGTAAGTGAAATATTTCTAGCCATGAGCCTTTGTGCTAATTTTGATATGGCTTACAGCTAAAGAAAATCCCAAATTCAGCATCTCACAAAATTAGAATATTGTAATTTAACCAGGCATTAGGCGACTTTTGGCAGTGTGGGCAGGTGCCAAGTCCTGCTGGATGAATGAAATCAGCATCTCCATAAAGTTTGTCAGCATCTCCATAAAGCATAATTCTTCCTACTTTGCCCTAACATTAGGCTTAGGTTATGCGTAGTGTGTGGAAATAAACATGAAACAGCCAATAAAGTGATTTGAAACTTATTTATTTGTTAATAATTTGGAAAATTGGGAAATTATTCGCTTTTATAGGTGAAGAATCTTCTGAGCGCCCTTGATGATCCACGAAAGGCAGCGGAATTTCGCAACACCATCTGCGCCTTTTACGAGTGTTGCATTTCATACTTGAAGGAATGGGGAGCTCCGTTTAAGGAGGTAGAGGTCCTCCTTAAACGGTGTCTCTCCTCAACACTGTCCTTCAATGGGATGAGGTTGAATCGTCCCTCCAGTACGTGTCGTCAAGATTGCATCAATGCCACATTGACGAGACCCAGCTGTTTGACGAGACGTCATCTGTGTGGCTATACACCACTGAGAAGCTGCTCAGTGGAGCGCTGATGGCAAGCCAACGGATGAGCGCTGGGCGGAGATATACGCGCACTTCAAGAGTAGGGAGATTCCTTACAGCAATGTCAGCCAGCTTTGCCAGTTTGCCATGTGCCTACCTGGCACCAATGCTCCAGTTGAGCGAATATTTTCACTCATGAGCAACACCTGGACTGACGAGAGGAATCGCATGACCGTGCCTACTCTCAAAGCCTTGCTCATTACCCGGGCCAATTTCGACGATACTTGCTCGCAGTTTCACAGCAGGCTCTCAGGCAATAAAGCGCTACTGGAGCAAATTCACTCATCATGTAAATATATGCAATAAAATGGCATCTTCTTGTGGGTGGGTGGGTTGGGTGGCTGTGTTTCTGAAACATTTTTTGTTGTCTGTCATCGGTTTCATCTGTCTTTAATCTGTATCACAGATTGTCTTGACTTGTTTGATGCTGTTGTCAACTCAGGGTTCACGTTTTCAAAATAGTTAATAGCCGACACTGGTTAAGATTAAACAGAGGCATTTTGGGTAAAGGTTCAGAGGTGACAACGATTAGGCTTACGGTATGCACTCATTCCTGTTACAATGCATAGCTTATTGTTTAAAAAAAAAGTTCATCGCATAAAATGTTGATGTTAATATGCAAGCAATGCATTTTCTTGGCGTTTTCACAAAGGTGAAATAAATCAGTTGAAATTTAGCTGATTGGCCTATTCCCTATCATCACATCTGTTGTCTGATTTTCTTACTTTAACTGAATTGTGATAGACGTACATGTAGATAACAAGAAAATACTTGATTATTCTCTGAAATACTGATGAAAGTGAGCTTCTACAAAATGATAAAAGCACCTGTCTGAGCCATGGTTTGAGCCGGCACATGTTTACATCAAAACGCGTGTGCGTGCACGAGTATCACGGTCACGTGCAAAGTGTCCCGGTTTTAGACTCGGGAAATCTGGTCACCCAACCCAGGCCAAAATAAAGTGGCCCTTAAATTTCCTCTCATCCAGCACAAAAAAAATGTAAAACCATTTTTACTTGAAAAACATCCCACGGTGTTTAACTTATGCCCGAGAAACGGATTCATCAACAACATTAATTCAGTGTAATTGTAAAAAAATATATTGTACATTATTCAAACATTACAGTCACTTAGCTGACGTTTTTATTCAAAGTGAATAACAATAAGTGCATGTAGCCAAGAGACTCTAAGAGCAACCAGTGCTGAAGTACTCATAACAAATAACCTACAAATACCATCCAATATCTGGAATGATCAGGGGAGTTAAGAAGTTGAAGAAGCTTGGACAGACAAGGAATTATTTAAGTATGGAATGTTTATTGTTTCCAAAGTTTGACAGCATTTGCCTCTGCATTAAAATGGTTAGCCTATGCTTCTCTCCTAGCTTTTGCTTCTTGAGCCTATACAAGAGACATTACGGTACAGTAGGCTGGTAGAGTTCTATTAAACCAGAGCTAGGTGTTTATGGTTTATATGATTAGGGTTATAGTATTTGGCAGATGCTTTTGTCCAAAGTGACTTACAATATACAGTGGTGCTTGAAAGTTTGTGAACCCTTTAGAATTTTCTATATTTCTGCATAAATATGACCTAAAACATCATCAGATTTTCACACAAGTCCTAAAAGTAGATAAAGAGAACCCAGTTAAACAAACGAGACAAAAATATTATACTTGGTCATTTATTTATTGAGGAAAATGATCCAATATTACATATCTGTGAGTGGCAAAAGTATGTGAACCTCTAGGATTAGCAGTTAATTTGAAGGTGAAATTAGAGTCAGGTGTTTTCAATCAATGGGATGACAATCAGGTGTGAGTGGGCACCCTGTTTTATTTAAAGAACAGGGATCTATCAAAGTCTGATCTTCACAACACATGTTTGTGGAAGTGTATCATGGCACGAACAAAGGAGATTTCTGAGGACCTCAGAAAAAGTGTTGTTGATGCTTATCAGGCTGGAAAAGGTTACAAAACCATCTCTAAAGAGTTTGGACTCCACCAATCCACAGTCAGACAGATTGCGTACAAATGGAGGAAATTCAAGACCATTATTACCCTCCCCAGGAGTGGTCGACCAACAAAGATCACTCCAAGAGCAAGGCATGTAATAGTTGGCGAGGTCACAAAGGACCCCAGGGTAACTTCTAAGCAACTGAAAGCCTCTCTCACATTGGCTAATGTTAATGTTCATGAGTCCACCATCAGGAGAACACTAAACAACAATGGTGTGCATGGCAGGGTTGCAAGGACAAAGCCACTGCTCTCCAAAAAGAACATTGCTGCTTGTCTGCAGTGTGCTAAAGATCACGTGGGCAAGCCAGAAGGCTATTGGAAAAATGTTTTGTGGGCGGATGAAACCAAAATAGAACTTTTTGGTTTAAATGAGAAGTGTTATGTTTGGAGAAAGGAAAACACTGCATTCCAGCATAAGAACCTTATCCCATCTGTGAAACATGGTGGTGGTAGTATCATGGTTTGGGCCTGTTTTGCTGCATCTGGGCCAGGACGGCTTGCCATCATTGATGGAACAATGAATTCTGAGTTATACCAGCGAATTCTAAAGGAAAATGTCAGGACATCTGTCCATGAACTGAATCTCAAGAGAAGGTGGGTCATGCAGCAAGACAACGACCCTAAGCACACAAGTCGTTCTACCAAAGAATGGTTAAAGAAGAATAAAGTTAATGTTTTGGAATGGCCAAGTCAAAGTCCTGACCTTAATCCAATGGAAATGCTGTGGAAGGACCTGAAGCGAGCAGTTCATGTGAGGAAACCCACCAACATCCCAGAGTTGAAGCTGTTCTGTACGGAGGAACGGGCTAAAATTCCTCCAAGCCGGTGTGCAGGACTGATCAACAGTTCCCGGAAACGCTTAGTTGCAGTTATTGCTGCACAAGGGGGTCACACCAGATACTGAAAGCAAAGGTTCACATACTTTTGCCACTCACAGATATGTAATATTGGATCATTTTCCTCAATAAATAAATGACCAAGTATAATATGTTTGCCTCATTTGTTTAACTGGGTTCTCTTCATCTACTTTTAGGACTTGTGTGAAAATCTGACGATGTTTTAGGTCATATTTATGCAGAAATATAGAAAACTGTAAAGGGTTCACAAACTTTCAAGCACAACTGTATGAACACTACATTATTAGTAAACCAATACAATAATACAGTCGCTCTACTCTGACATAGCCTACCTTCCAGATGAGAGCTGCTGCATAACTATGGGATTTCCCTTTTTTTTACTCTGGCTCGGCTCAACCTCAGCCTTTAAGCACTTGCCCTCTCTTTTACACATAATTTTGCCAATTTTATTACTGTGTAGATAATTGTACATCTCCGTGCTTTTGTAGTTCCTTCACTCCTTGCCATCAACGCCCTCACTAAGAATAAAATAATTGACAGTGTCAATGAGGGCGGCACGGTGGTGTAGTGGTTAGCGCTGTCGCCTCACAGCAAGAAGGTCCGGGTTCGAGCCCCGTGGCCGGCGAGGGCCTTTCTGTGTGGAGTTTGCATGTTCTCCCCGTGTCCGCGTGGGTTTCCTCCGGGTGCTCCGGTTTCCCCCACAGTCCAAAGACATGCAGGTTAGGTTAACTGGTGACTCTAAATTGACCGTAGGTGTGAATGTGAGTGTGAATGGTTGTCTGTGTCTATGTGTCAGCCCTGTGATGACCTGGTGACTTGTCCAGGGTGTACCCCGCCTTTCGCCCGTAGTCAGCTGGGATAGGCTCCAGCTTGCCTGCAACCCTGTAGAACAGGATTTAGCGGCTAGAGATAATGAGATGAGATTTGAATGACATTCAAAGCTTATTGATGCATATTTTTATAATTAACATTGATTTCTCCTTCTTTGTGATGCCGAAATGAGAGTTAAGATCAGCTTTATATTGCACAAATAAAGCCATTTGGTGAAACTTTGAAGAAGAGAGTGTACCGATTTAAAATTTTAACCTAATTAGCATCTCATCTCATCTCATTATCTCTAGCCGCTTTATCCTGTTCTACAGGGTCGCAGGCAAGCTGGAGCCTATCCCAGCTGACTACGGGCGAAAGGCGGGGTACACCCTGGACAAGTCGCCAGGTCATCACAGGGCTGACACATAGACACAGACAACCATTCACACTCACATTCACACCTACGGTCAATTTAGAGTCACCAGTTAACCTAACCTGCATGTCTTTGGACTGTGGGGGAAACCGGCGCACCCGGAGGAAACCCACGCGGACACGGGGAGAACATGCAAACTCCACACAGAAAGGCCCTCGCCGGCCACGGGGCTCGAACCCGGACCTTCTTGCTGTGAGGCGACAGCGCTAACCACTACACCACCGTGCCGCCCCCTAATTAGCATAATTAATATAAATTAAATACTAATTTGCGTAATTTATTTTTCTAATGTTTCAAACTTTGTATTCAGTATACAACCATCTATGTGCCTGCCAATTTCCACATAAATATATTGAAAAATTAAAAAAAAAAAGTTATATAAAACATTTGATCTCATTGGTTAATGAGGCCCATATTGGACCATGTGATCCTAATACAGAATATTACGGCAGTTTTCTAAAAATTAAGCCGTTTTTTTTTTCAATCTTTGATTTGTAATATCTCAAGAACAGATAAACATATTTTAATTCTGTAAAAAGTATGTTGTCCTGCATTCAATTCCGAATTCAATGAGAGTAGTTTCAAGCAAATTGGATTGAATTTGAATTTTCACCTGATATGCCTTGTTCCAAAGGACTCAGTAGTTTGTAGGGGAAAAAAAAATCTAGCAAATTGAATCTGAAGATATCAGGATCCATGCAGTTTATTTCCTGTTGTATAAACGTTCAGATCAGATCTTCACTGTTCATTTGGTTAACCAGCATACACTGGTTGAGATCAAACTCAGAAGATCAGAGCTCAGAAAATGTCTGAAGTTCTGTTGGTGCTTTGAGCGGGTACCAACCAAAAGCTATGCAGTAAGAGAACTTTGGTACTGGAGTGGTGGCCAATGGAAAAATTGTGGGTTTTGTGGAAAAAAAATAGCAAATTGGATCTGAAAACTAGATCAAGACTTGCTCACGGACTAAAGGTTTATAGAATTCTGGATTAAAGATGACTCCTGTACGTGACAGAATTTTTAAACCTGATTGTGTATATATTGTGTATATCCCTCTTTTATTTCTTTCTTTTGCTGGAATGACATTACACAGCGAGCGGTTTAGTGTCCCAATCCATACCAATCTGCTTCACCACGGCAACGCCTGCCATGGAAACAGTGGTCATGTGATCAGAATAATGAGGACTGTATAACACACAAAAGGAGCCTCTTCAGAGAATCTGTCCATGTGGAAGTAAAGTGATGAAGACTGCAAGCCTGCCAAAACGACAAGAAAAAAAAAACAATAATGCAATGTTTTACTCAGTCAATGATTCAGGAATGCATTGTTATAAACTGAGACGTTTTATATTTCAACATTTTGTTCTCGTGCTATTTTGATTATTGAATAGGTCTTGCTCCAGGGATGAGCCGCATACTGGGTTAAGGAGCAACGCTGATGATGAGGGTGACACTGGTGGCCAGTGTCTAAAACCAATATGTAACGCAAAGCCTGAGATGTTGATAACCACAGGGTTAAAATGTTAAGACAAGAGTTCTTAGAAGAGGCTTGAAACTGGCCACGGTTCTGTTGAAAGTATGATTTTCTTTCTTTCTTTCATATAAATAAGCAGGGATGAGAGTTTTCTGCTTTTCGGCGGATTTCCGCTTTTTCTGAGTGAAAATCGATATTATGCCAAATCCGTTGAGATGTTGTTTTTTTCATTGAGGGGGGTTGGGGTATGTTCCTTCGTGATACTCAAGCGTACGACGATGTTACATGTTTACATTTTCGCCATCTTTAGTCTCGCTAAGTCTCGCGGTAGAATACGTGTTATCTACAATGTAATTGGCCAAAACATCGCTGGCGAGAGCATGATAGCCAATCATAACAGTTCTTACAAAAGTACCCGCATCTGTTCTAGTTTATCGAAACTTGCACATGTTCATCGTCGCTGCGCTTCAAAAATACGTTTCTCTTTCGTATCGGCTTTTTTACTCAAAATGCCGAATACAATTGACAAGCGAGACGAAGCGAAGGTACGTGAAATCGATGCTGGTATAAAAAACAGAGAGACAAGCTGACAAGCTTTTGTCTTTGGCCAAAAGGCTGAAGAAGAAGTCGAAATGATTAAATGAAAATGAGAAGTGACTGTGAACTATAAATAATTGTATAAAGTGTACATAGACATTATCCCATAAACTTAGCATTCGTTTGATTAAATACATTGAACATGTATATGATGGTCAGTAAATCTGAATTAATGCTGACAGTTTTGAAAACTTAAATATTTCAAAAGACTTTGAAATCATATGCAGCTAATGAGGACATAGGGTGACTGACCTTTTCTCCCTAAGAAATTTTATTTAATATCCGAACATTTTGATAATTAATAAAACTTACGTTTAATGTGAATTTAGTTTGTCATTTTTGTTGATCATAAATTATAACCATACCCTTGAATGTAGAATGTGATTTTATTTTGAATTCAAACAATACTCCTATTGATTTGAAACATATTTTCATGTAAATATATAAAAAAGACAACAGATTTTTTATCCACTACAGCTCAGATTGCAGGAAAAGTGGTTTGTAAGGCCTTATTTTTCAAAATTTTCCTGGGGGGGGTATCCCTCCCAGACCCCCGGCGGGGGTATCCCTCCCAGACCCCCGGCTTCAGGCGCCATCTTGTTTTCTGCTTTTTTGGTGACTACCCACTCTCATCCCTGATAAGGCACTAAAGAAGGGTTTAAAGATTTACACTGAATTATGTTTACATAATCGTATGCAGAATGAGCACAGTTTTTAAATGACTCCTGATGAATAAGATACTACACAAGCAGTGGCGAACCGTTACTCTGATACCCCTTTTCCACCAAATCAGTTCCAGGGCTGGTGCTGGTTCACAACTCGTTCAACTTGCGAGCCAGCTGAGAGCCAGTTTGCTTTTCCATAGCTCAGGATGCTAAGGGGAGCCACGTTATTACGTCGCTGTATACGTCAGTTACGTCGCTACGTTTGAATAAACCTTGGCGCGAACATCGAAGCAACAACAACATGGAGGAGAAGAAGAAGCAACAACAACAACAATAATAGATGACTCCTCGTTTGTACAGCTGCTGCTTCTCGTCGCTTAAAAATGGCGACCTTTCGCGGTCTTGCTATTGTTGTTGGTCTTAACAACTCCGCCCCCCGCTGACGTAAGCAATTCTTTCCTCTGGACCAGCAGAGAGTTGGTGCTAGCCTGGAACCGGTTTTTCTGGCCCCAGAGCCAGTTCTTTGTCAGTGGAAACAGAAAACCCGGTTCCAAACTAAGCACTGGCCCCAAACCAGCCGTGGAACTGCTTTGGTGGAAAAGGGGCAATAGAGCTGGGACTTGAGCTCAGCCAAAACTTAACCAGACACCGAAAAAGCAACGGGGCAAAGGATTTTGCAAGGGATTAGCGGCAGGCTGCCAGGTCACTCCGTTGTGTGTAAGTGTCAGTGTTGATTTTAAAAGTAATTAAATAAATGACATAGGGAAATGAATACTTATATAATTATAATGAAATTATGAAAGAATGAAAGAAATTAAATGTAACATTTGATATGCTGATATGTTTGGGCTTCTCTGAAGACCTAGAAGACCCTGACGGTTCCCTTCCGCTGCACAATGATAAGTCAGCATCGTTATTTTGAATCAGATTCATTTTAAAAATATGGGACATTAATGGATTTGATGTAATTTACAGTTTGTTGATCACCGTTGTCTCCGTGCTATTTATCCCGTGTTCTCAGCTTGCTGCTGATTAACAGCTCATAAATGATCTTGTATGTCTTGTAACTTGTCCTTGGCCGTTAATCTGAGGAAGAATTTTATCCTCAGCACAAATGGGAAACAAATTCTTCATTTCTAAATCCCTTCATTTTTACAGGCAAATTTCTTCTTCTGTTTTTCTTTGTTAACAACTTGAGGCTTTTTTTTTTTTTGTGTGTGTGTGTGTGTGTGTGTGTGTGTGTGTGTGTGTGAGCCTTTGATTTCATTGTGCTCATGCTTTATATGGTATTTGCAGCTTCGCAGCAAACAAACAAAAAGATTATGATAGTTAAGCTTATTTCTAGCATTTCCCCCCATAATTTCAAGCTTGAAATCATCTTGTTCTTTTGGTAGATAATTAAATAAAGCGTGTGTTTGTACATACTTGAAATTGGGAAAGATTGTGGTAACAGAACAAGACTATGTCAAACTTGAAATTAGCAAGTAGAAAAAAAAAATGAAAAAAGGTCAAATTAGTTGAATAAGTTGTTATTATTATATTCATTGTAGTCCCGTATTGAGAGATGTGAGGTAACTCGGTTGCGACTCAAGATATTTTAATTTGCTGACATGTTCAAAAGGTGTCAGTGTGTCGTGGGATCATAAAGATGTCAGTCTCTTTCCTGGTAATTCACTACAAAAAAGGATACCTTAGCAAGTAAAATATCTTGAATATAACCAATTTCAACTAATATTTCCGTTTATTAGATTATTAAACCTATTTCTAGATATGTTTATTCCTTTTAAGCTTGAAATATTCTAATTCTAGTGGCAGATAATTTTATTTATTACAACTGTTTATATCTAGTGATATTATCTCCCAATAGAACAAGACAATTTAAAGCTTGGAATTAGTCAATGTGTCTAGAAATACGGTTAATGTCAAGAACTAGTGTAACAAGAACTTCCTGAGAGTTTCCCAGGAAATTTAGTAGTGGTTTCCTTTTTTTTTTTTGCACTGTAGTCTGTAGCTCTAACTGGCATTTGTGTACAGTATATTGTATACTTGTGTATGTTCTAGGCATGTAACGATTCACCCAATTCACAATTCGAGTCAGTTCGTGATATTGGGTTCACGATTCGATTTTCCGATGATATTTTTGGGGAAAAAAATCAATGAAAATTTTATTACCCAAAAAAAAAGCCGTATTTATTTTCCTATTCTATTTACTTGAATACTCTTTTTGCTAAATTAAAAAAAGGTTTACTTTTCTTAATAACCAACAATAATTATTTACCTACATTTGTAAAAGTTGGAGTAATATATATATATATATATATATATATATATATATATATATATATATATATATATATATATATATATATGCTCTTTACCAGCTGGGAGGTCCGTATGGTGAAATACCGTGACCGAGGTCTTGAGGCCCTCTGGGCCGAGGTCAGTATTCAAGGCCGAGGTCACGGTATTTCACCATACGGACCGACCTTAAGCTGGGAAATAATATATTTATTTTTTTCTTTACCAAATTCTAACAGAAAACGAGAGCGCCCGAAAGGGAAAACCGAGCCGAGCCAAGCCGCCATTTTGAATCCTCATTCACGGCTGTAATGCAAATGGCTTCCTCCTCGGTATACAAGTGCACTTCCATGGCAGGAAAAAAAACTACATTTTGCCGCCTATGTAGTCCCCTATTTATACAAATAGGAGTCATTCAGGATTCAGCCATGTTTTTGCTTGGCATTAGCAACAGTTACAGGTTTTTAGCTTTCTCCTGAAATGTTTTCTTTTATTTCTTCTTCCTCAGGGTAGTAAAACTCGCTTTCGCTGTGAAGACTGTCGTTATTGCTATCCATGCTGTAAAACTAATGCGATTCTCCTGAGAAATGCTGGCAAAAATTGATAAGATTTTTGATAATCTTATAAATAAATCTTATAAAAAAAAGATAAATGTTGACAAAAAATGCTACTATGTTTGTTGTTGTTGTGAATGAGCGAGTCACCAGAGGTCCGTAACCGCGGTCCGTACCATAGGATACGGACCCGCTCGCCAGCCAATCAAAGCGCAGGATTTGATGGAAACTGGACTGCGAAAAAAATAAAATAACAACCTATTAACTAAAATATTCCTTTTGTCAAAAATGAAAAAGTCAGGAACAAATAGACCTTTTCTTAATAAACTGTTATGAACACTTGTTCTCTTTCCGTTTGTTTCTCTTTTCTTGATCTTTCAGCAGTCTGTGAAAAGAGAGCTTTGATTTCTTGTTCAATCTATTTGTATACAGTCACACAAAAACATTTTCCCATTTTGGATCCTTTTTTTTAAAAATGTGTTTCTGTGGCATTAGAGCTGTGTTACTTCCAGAGGGGAACTGTCAGGGCCTTCTGGGTTTTCAGAGAAAGCCCAAACATATCAGCATTTTAAATGTTATATTTAATTTCTTTCAGTATCTCATTATAATTATTATCTTCAAATTCTAATTTGGCCTCATTTTCTATCAAATTTGCTTCAGAAATGAAAGGGTTACTGTCCTGAAAACATTAAAATTGAGTTATCCAATGAGATTGTTTTGTTTGTTGTCTCTAGGTGGAGAAGAGTTTAGAGCTGCTCACTCATTGGTGAGGACTTAATTGCCGGGACAGAAGGCCATGGCAGTGTACCGTATGTTTATGTAGGAAGTGACAGATGAATTGACCAATCAGATTTTGATTGATAGTGGGAGGGACCAAAAATTTATTGCCCTCGGCCTCCTCGAAGGTCAACGAGCTTAACTGCAAATCGGTACCGTCAGCGCAGCAACGAAGTAACCTTCCAGCTGGTGTAACGTTCATCAGTAGTGTTAGCGAATGCTAATAAAAAGCGGTCAAGCCAGTGCTATCGAGAGCAAGTAGCACAGGCTAATGACCGAGAAACTAAGATTTCTGTCTCCAGACTCTTCTTCCATGCACACTCACCAAAATATTTTTCACTCAGACTTAAGTATTCATTTCCCTGTGTAATTTACTTAGTTACTTATACAATCAACATCAACATCTCCACACAACAGCGCGACCTGGCAGCCTGCCGCTAATCCCTTACAAAATCCTTTACCCTGTTGCTTTCTTGGTGTCTGGCTAAGTTTTGGCTGAGCTGAAGTCCCAGCTCTAATAGTACTGGTTCACCACTGGTTGAAGTCATGTGCATTGCATTCTTGCTATTGTACGGTATGTTATTCCGCCTTCTGCTGTCTAAACAACACAGTTATAGCTGGAAAAACTAAGAGATTACACAGTCTGTAATAATCAAAATGAATTTTTAAAAAAAAATTAATTGATTCAAATCGTCATGAATTCATACATGTCAACCTATACGGAATGTCCGTATTTTATACGGATTTGATTCAATAAACGTAGTATACGGGCGTATAAATAAAGTTATACGGATTCTTTAAAAAAACTTCAATATTTATTTAGAGCTATAATCAATTCCCACGATGATAAAAGAGTGCATAACATTTACAAACGTACTGTACACCACAGCCAGCCAGTAAAGAGTCTTATGAAATCGCGCGTTATCTTGTGGTAGCGAGACTTCGTTCCACTTTTGATCATGCGCACACTGCATTGCGAGAATCCCGCCAACCGTGACGTCATAGACATATAAACATAGACGCCGCCTTCTGCGTAGAATCATACGTCATCCTCGCCGCCATATTGGATGTGGCAAAGTGGAGATTCTTCACCCGTCTCTGGTATAGCGTCTAGACAGTAGCCGAGAATAAAGATGCCTCATTCATGTGCTGCGTTTAACTGTACCAACAGGTTTACCGTCCAAACGAGATCACATGGGATTACCTTTCACAGGTGTGACTGGAAAAATACTTTTCATTGTATTTGGTCATTATAACGTAATTTTACGAACAGATTTTCCTGACTTTGTGGCTAATATGAAGTCTCGTGCATAATAGCCGCTCGGTGAAACCTGTCTCCAAACAACGAAGTATTTCCTTCGTAACTACGCTGATAACACTTTGTGTTTTTGTCAAACATTGGAGCTTTGTATTCATTCTGAAGGTTTATTGTTATTAATATTGAATAAAAAGTAACTGGGATATATCATTGTTAATTATCATTCAAATTTTAGGTAAATTATTTTAATTTGCATCTTATACGGATTTTATAAGGGAAATACGGATTTTGGAGGTTGGTTATACAGGTTTGATTGACCAAAGGTTGACATGTATGTGAATTTGTATCGCGATTTATCATCAACGATAGATCGTTACATGTCTTGTATGTTATTAGAAGGAGGTTCGCTACATGTGAGGTTTTTGTATTACCTCTAAGGAATGATAGCTGTGGAGTGTGCTTTATTTTTTCCTTGGCGATTCATTTTGTATGCAGGTACAGTATGTATGTACTGTCCGTATGAACTTAAGATGTTGTCCAGATTGGTTGCTCCATTAAACTTTTCAGGATTTTGTTCACGTTTTCTGAATAATTTCCCATTAATTTCCTGTGAATAATGACTTTTGAATCATTTATCCTCACAGTAAGTTGATCATTTATAAAGTGTACAGAGGTAGTAGCTATTAATATTATAAATGATAAGCTGCTAAAAGACGTGATAGTATACTGACGCATTGCGGTTGGTGGACGAATGTGGAGCAAAGATGAAAGTGCTTCTGATTATTGGTTTGACAGACGTCCAGATCAGATAGGTCTCGAATACATGACTGTCTGGGGTGAGCTGTGATTTCTGTCCGAATGGACCATGAAAGGAGAAGACTAAGATGCATCATCTGTCTTCATCTTTATCTCTTGCACTCTTTTTCTCTCTCACATCCATAGAAATGGATTTATTGCTATGGCTTGTAGTTACAAACAGTTGCCAAAGCATCAAGTAAGTAAGTAAGTAAATAAATAGGTAAAACATACTGTATACAGTGCCTTGCAAAAGTATTCACACCCCTTGAACTTTTTCACATTTTTCCACCTTACAACCACGAACTTAAAAGTTTTTTATTGAGATTTTATGTGATAGACCAACACAGAGTAGCACATAATTGTGAAGTGAAACGAAAATGATAAATGGTCTTCAAAATTTTAAACAAATAAAAATCTGAAAAATGTGGTGTGCATTAGTATTCAGCCCCCTGTACACTGATACCTCTAAATACAATCCAGTGCAATCAATTGCCTTCAGAAGTCGTCTAATTAGTTAATAGAGTCCTACTGTGTGTAATTTACTCTCAGCATAAATACACTTGTTCTGTGAAGGCCTCAATGGTTTGTTAGAGAACACTGAAGAACAAACAGCATCATGAAGACCAAAGAACTCACCAGACAGGTCAGGGATAAAGTTCTGGAGAAGTTTAAAGCAGGGTTAGGTTATAAAAAAAATATCCCAAGCTCTGAACATCTCAAGAAGCACTGTTCAATCCATCATTCAAAAATGGAAAAAGTATGGCACAACTGCAAACCTACCAAGACATGGCCATCCACCTAAACTGACAGAGCGAGCAAGGAGAGCACTGGTCAGAGCAGCAGCCAAGAGGCCCATGATCACTCTGGAGGAGCTGCAGAAATCCACAGCTCAGGTGGGAGAATCTGTGCACAGGACAACTATAAGTCGTACACTCCACAAATCTGGCCTTTTTGGAAGAGTGGCAAGAAGAAAGCCATTGTTGAAAGACAGGCATAAGAAGCCATGTAGGGGACACAGCAAACATGTGGAAGTGGAAGAAGGTGCTTTGGTCAGATGAGACCAAAGTTGAACTTTTTGGCCTAAACGCAAAGCGCTATGTGTGGCGGAAAACTAACACTGCTCATCACCCTGCACACACCATCCCCACTGTGAAACATGGTGGTGGCAGCATCATGCTGTGGGGATGCTTTTCTTCAGCAGGGACAGGGAAGCTGGTCAGAGTTGATGGGAAAATGGATGGAGCTAAATACAGGGCAATCCTGAAAGAAAACCTGTTGATGATGATGATGATAATCTCATCTCATTATCTCTAGCCACTTTATCCTGTTCTACAGGGTCGCAGGCAAGCTGGAGCCTATCCCAGCTGACTACGGGCGAAAGGCGGGGTACACCTTGGACAAGTCGCCAGGTCATCACAGGGCTGACACATAGACACAGACAACCATTCACACTCACATTCACACCTACGCTCAATTTAGAGTCACCAGTTAACCTAACCTGCATGTCTTTGGACTGTGGGGGAAACCGGAGCACCCGGAGGAAACCCACGCGGACACGGGGAGAACATGCAAACTCCGCACAGAAAGGCCCTCGCCAGCCACGGGGCTCAAACCCGGACCTTCTTGCTGTGAGGCGACAGCGCTAACCACTATACCACTGTGCCGCCGAATAATAATAATAATAATAATAATAATAATAATAATAATAATAATAATAATCACGTTGCAATTTTATTGAATGTAATCTATCTGTATTAAATCTGTCCGACTCAGAGTCACTGACTTCAGCTTGTGAGTCATAAATAATTATAATGGTCATTAAACAGGAAAAATCCAAACAGTGCGTTCATGCATCGGTAGAAAATTCTTGTTAGTGTTTAAATGTAGGGTTTGTACAGACTTACCGTATCCCTGCTACCACGAGATGAGCTGATTACGTTTTGGCATTGATTTAAACATGTCCGAGGCGTGTTTAATGTGATTCTCTCTACATTCACTGAATATGAGCAATCGGGCACTCTGATTGGCTACTCTACTACGAGGATATCAGCTCATATACCGTCAGTAGAGAAAAACAAAATGGCAGCGCTATGCTCCTTGGTGCTATGCACTTCGTTGGCTATCAGCTCATGTATGACTCAGTTTCATGGAATAACTGTTAATTATTTTTTTCATGGTCCGGTTTCCATCAAATCCTGCGCTCTGATTGGCTGGCGAGTGGTCCGTATCCTACAATACGGACCCCAGTTATGGACCTCTGGCGACTTGCTTGTTCACAACAACAACAAACATAGTAGCATTTTTTGTCAACATTTATCTTTTTTTTATAAGATTATCAAAAATCTTATCAATTTTTGCCAGCATTTCTCAGGAGAATCGCATTAATTTTACAGCATGGATAGCGATAACGACAGTGTTCACAGCGAAAGCGAGTTTTACTACCCTGAGGAAGAAGAAATAAAAGAAAACATTTCAGGAGAAAGCTAAAAACCTGTAACTGTTGCTAACGCTGAGCAAAAACATGGCTGAATCCTGAATGACTCAATTTTGTATAAATAGGGGACTACATAGGCGGCAAAATGTAGTTTTTTTTCCTGCCATGGAAGTGCACTTGTATACCGAGGAGGAAGCCATTTGCATTACAGCCGTGAATGAGGATTCAAAATGGCGGCTTGGCTCGGTTTTCCCTTTCGGGCGCTCTTGTTTTCTGTTAGAATTTGGTAAAGAAAAAAATAAATATATTATTTCCCAGCTTAAGGTCGGTCCGTATGGTGAAATACCGTGACCTCGGCCTTGAATACTGACCTCGGCCCTCATACTTTCAAGACCTCGGCCACAGTATTTCACGATACGGACCTCCCAGCTGGTAAATAACATATATGTATTTCCATGAAATATGTATACAGAGGACATGGGGGTGAAATAAAATAATACAAGTGATGTTAAAGAGTTAATCTCTATCTCTTTCTTATTTATAATACCTCCGGTCTTAGTCTCTCTCATCTACATCTTTATCTCTCGCTTCCTCCAACTCTGTCTTAAATGTTCCTTCATTGCTCTCTGTCTTTGTCTTTTTCATTCACTACATCTCTTTATCTTCATCTCTCTCTCTCTCCTTTTCATTTTGGTATTGTTGTGTATTGCAGGTGTGTAAGACAGTGGTGTAGGTGGTGAGGGACGGAGGCAGCAGGCAAAGGACAAGTGCTGAGGAGCTGAAGTGTGCGTGGGCACGATGAAGCTGTGTGTGTGTGTGTGTGTGTGTAGGTTAATGAGTGGGCTGTGAGGAGCTGTTATATATTATGCCTGTGTGTGTGTGTGTGGGTGGGTGGAATATTATGCGACTGTAAGCAGTTTGTGTACTGGCACAGACGGCTGTGTGTGCGGTGTGTGTATGTGTGTGAGAAAGCAGGTGTAGGTGTTCAGAGCCTGAAGGATGCTGAGTGACTGTGCTGAGTCATTGTGCCATTAACCAGCGCTTCACTCCTCCCGGCATCATGCCACTTGGATGCTGCACTCTGTGTGTGTGTGTGTGTGTGTGTGTGTGTGTGTGTGTGTGTGTGTGTGTGTGTGTGTGTGTGTTGCATGATTTCAGAGTGTGGATTGATAAAGTGTGGCATGAAAGGAACAGTTTGGACAAAAATGCACCTAATCACTGAAGACATGATGATGATTATTTTTGTATGTTAAACTGGTAGCTATACACGTCTCTTACATGCGAGCCTCGTAGCTTTGGGGCAGAAATGAACACCAGCTATATCATGGCTGAGTCATTATATCTGGGTGAAGAATGGTGTACATTTTATTTCATACCGAATTACTGCTTTAAAGCTGTAGCTGTGTCGAAGATGGATTGAACCATCTGGCAGGGGTGGTCTCTCTCACTCACACACTCGCACACTCACTCACTCTCACACACACACACACACACACACATATATATATACAACCCCGATTCCAAAGTACAAATTGTAAATAAAAACGGAATGCAATGATGTGGAAGTTTCAAAATTCCATATTTTATTCAGAATAGAACATAGATGACATATCAAATGTTTAAACTGAGAAAATGTATCATTTAAAGAGAAAAATTAGGTGATTTTAAATTTCATGACAACAACACATCTCAAAAAAGTTGGGACAAGGCCATGTTTCCCACTGTGAGACATCCCCTTTTCTCTTTACAACAGTCTGTAAACGTCTGGGGACTGAGGAGACAAGTTGCTCAAGTTTAGGGATAGGAATGTTAACCCATTCTTGTCTAATGTAGGATTCTAGTTGCTCAACTGTCTTAGGTCTTTTTGGTCGTATCTTCCATTTTATGATGCACCAAATGTTTTCTATGGGTGAAAGATCTGGACTGCAGGCTGGCCAGTTCAGTACCCGGACCCTTCTTCTACGCAGCCATGATGCTGTAATTGATGCAGTATGTGGTTTGGCATTGTCATGTTGGAAAATGCAAGGTCTTCCCTGAAAGAGACGTCGTCTGGATGGGAGCATATGTTGCTCTAGAACCTGGATATACCTTTCAGCATTGATGGTGTCTTTCCAGATGTGTAAGCTGCCCATGCCACACGGACTAATGCAACCCCATACCATCAGAGATGCAGGCTTCTGAACTGAGCGCTGATAACAACTTGGGTCGTCCTTCTCCTCTTTAGTCCGAATGACACGGCGTCCCTGATTTCCATAAAGAACTTCAAATTTTGATTCGTCTGACCACAGAACAGTTTTAGCATTTAGAGTTTTAGCTGGCAACGGCGGATGGCACGGTGAATTGTGTTCACAGATAATGTTCTCTGGAAATATTCCTGAGCCCATTTTGTGATTTCCAATACAGAAGCATGCCTGTATGTGACGCAGTGCCGTCTAAGGGCCCGAAGATCACGGGCACCCAGTATGGTTTTCCGGCCTTGACCCTTACGCACAGAGATTCTTCCAGATTCTCTGAATCTTTTGATGATATTATGCACTGTAGATGATGATATGTTCAAACTCTTTGCAATTTTACACTGTCGAACTCCTTTCTGATATTGCGCCACTATTTGCCGGCGCAGAATTAGGGGGATTGGTGATCCTCTTCCCATCTTTACTTCTGAGAGCCGCTGCCACTCCAAGATGCTCTTTTTATACCCAGTCATGTTAATGACCTATTGCCAATTGACCTAATGAGTTGCAATTTGGTCCTCCAGCTGTTCCTTTTTTGTACCTTTAACTTTTCCAGCCTCTTATTGCCCCTGTCCCAACTTTTTTGAGATGTGTTGCTGTCATGAAATTTCAAATGAGCCAATATTTGGCATGAAATTTCAAAATGTCTCACTTTTGACATTTGATATGTTGTCTATGTTCTATTGTGAATACAATATCAGTTTTGAGATTTGTAAATTATTTATTGCATTCCGTTTTTATTTACAATTTGTACTTTGTCCCAACTTTTTTGGAATCGGGGTTGTATACACATACAAACACACCCAATGACTGGTTTGGGTTCCGTTCACAAAACCATAAGCTGTTCATCGCCCACACTCGCACACACTCGACAACCTTACAAAAATTTTACTCTGGAAAGTTGCAGTGCTTTATTATGCCTCTTTTTTACAGCTCATGCTGGTGTTATTACGTATTTAATGAACAATTGTGTGTTTAATTAGGCATATTAAAGCTTTGAGTGGCTTCTAAAATGTTTTATAAACACTGTCTGGCGAGAACATTTGCAAAAACCCGAAGGTACTGTATGCGCTGTCTGATGTGTTTCCCAGAGATTTGTGTGCTTCGCTTTATTATAAGGATTCTGGTGGGAAATTGATCTGTTACAACCACCTGCATTCAAATAAAGTTAAAACAAAGATCATCAAGATAACTTTACCACAGCACGTGAGCTAGAACAGAACAAACTCCTTATTTACCAGGGTAATATTACACTCGTTGCTAAATTTAATACAGACAGTTAATAAAACAAAGTATATAATATTGTACAGTATATACGGTAGGGAGATAGTTAAAGTACCAACATTCTTTACGCAAGTGAAAGTATAAACTATTATTTGAGTAAATTCATACATTTGAATAAACTCAAATTTACTAAAAAAAAAAAGCCACACACTGAGTTGATGCTACAGTATATTAGAGCCCAGTCATGGGTATCAGGTATTATTCTGCCTGCCATTTCTCTAAACTTTAGATTTGTTAGGAATTTAAATCGACTCCCTGAAGCTGTCTGATGCATAAAAGTCACCTATTAAAGCGATTAACTAGGGCATTTTGAAATGACGGGGTTATGAAATGTCATCATTGTACAGTGCTGAGCGTAAATGAGTGCACCCCCTTTGAAAAGTAACATTTTAAACAATATCTCAACGAACACAAACAATTTCCAAAATGTTGAAAAGCAAAGTTTAATATAACATCTGTTTAACTTATAACGTGAAAGTAAGGTTAATAATATAAACTTACAGTAGATTACGCATTTTTCAGTTTTACTCAAATTAGGGTGGTGCAAAAATGAGTACACCCCACAACAAAAACGACTACATCTAGTACTTTGTCTGGCCTCCATGATTTTTAATGATGGCACCAAGTCTTCTAGGCATGGAATGAACAAGTTGGCGACATTTTGCAACATCAATCTTTTTCCATTCTTCAACAACGACCTCTTTTAGTGACTGGATGCTGGATGGAAGCTAAATAAGAACAACTACTTTATTCATCACACACTTGTGAAATTCCTCTCTGCATTTAACCCATCTGAAGCAGTGAACACACATGCGAGCAATGAACACACACATACACACATACCCAGAGCATTGGGCAAGCCATGCTAACAGCGCCCAGGGAGCGGTTAGGGGTTAGGTGCCTCACTCAAGGGCACCTCAGCCTAAGGCCACCCCGTGTTAACCTAACCGCATGTCTTTGAACTGTGGGAGAAACTGGAGTGCCCAGAGGAAACCCATGCAGACAACATGCAAACTCCATACAGAAAGGCCCCCGTCGGTCACTGGGCTCAAACCCAGAACCTTCTTGCTGTGAGGCGACAGTGCTAACCACTATACCACCGTGCCACCCAAGCATAAGCAGGTAAAAAAAAAAAAAAAAAAAAAAAAAAAAAAATATATATATATATATATATATATATATATATATATATATATAATAAACAGGCAATTAACTAGCCACTACTTTATTTTTATTCCTTTTCTAATACTGCATTGCCATAATTTTTGTGGAGGGATACAAATAAATTTGACCGAGAAATCACGCTCGACCATAATGTTATACTATAGTCTAATTGTCACAACAGAAGGACTCTCAGGTGTGCTCTGGACAGCGCACACACTGACCTGACTCGCACGCGTCGCAAACGACACACACCTGCACGGGATCAAGGTGCAATCAGTGCGCCCAAATAAGGACTCAGAATGCAGACTTACTTTGCGAAGTATTGCATTGTTGTGACACATTACTGAGCCTTGTTTCCTGACTGATTATCTGGTTTCTGTTTCCTGTTCCTCATTTTTGACCCTGCTTCTGTCTACGATATTGTGTTATGTCTCGCTTGACCTTTTGCCTGTTTTACCGTTCACGATATATGCCTGCTGATTTGGACTGTTTGTCTGTTTGCACTTTTCTTTACAATAAAAATCGTCTGCACTTACATCCGTCTCCAGCCATCCCTGACAGAATACTTCGCCCCACTGACACTAGTATAGCATGCACTTGTACAGTACACCTCCGCTGTGCTCGTGTAAAATGGCATCACGGACGGTGGAGTTATGGCGGCCCCCCTGACAAAAAAATCTCATCTCATGTCATTATCTGTAGCTGCTTTATCCTGTACTACAGGGTCGCAGGCAAGCTGGAGCCTATCCCAGCTGACATAGGCGAAAGGCGGGGTACACCCTGGACAAGTCGCCAGGTCATTACAGGGCTGACACATAGACACAGACAACCATTCACACTCACATTCACACCTACGCTCAATTTAGAGTCACCAGTTAACCTAACCTGCATGTCTTTGGACTGTGGGGGAAACCGGACCTCCCGGAGGAAACCCACGCGGACACGGGGAGAACATGCAAACTCCACACAGAAAGGCCTTCGTCGGCCACGGGGCTCGAACCCAGACCTTCTTGCTGTGAGGCGACAGTGCTACCCACTACACCACTGTGCCGCCCCTGACAAAAAATACTCCTGTCTATTTTCATCATTTTAGTGGTTATATCGTTAAAAACAAATTCAAAATGTAGATTTTTATAAAGGACAGACATAAAGACAACTTTTAGCTCAATGTGTTTATTTGCAAGAGATCTTCTTTAAATTTAAAAATGTACATTCATTGGCCACTTTATTCGAAACACCATACCACAACTGGATAGGACGCCACAGCATGGATTTCACAAGATGTTGGAAATGTTCCTTTTAGATTCTGGTCTGTGTTGTCATGATTGCATCATGCTCCTGTTCTACCACATCCTAAAAGTGCATTATTAGCTTCAGATCTGGTGACAGAGGAGACTAATGCTAAAAGTTAAATATTCCCCACAACATTACATCACCCCCACCAGTCTGAACTGTTACCTCAAGGCTGGTTGGGTCCATGGATTCACACTGCTGATGTCAAATTCTCACTCTGCCATCTGCACAAGGTAGCAGAAAATGAGATTCATCAGACGAGGCAGTATTTTTGTAGTCAAGATCTCTGACTACGTTCAGACTGCACCCTGAAACGACCCATATCCGATTTTTTTGCCCATATGCGACCTGTATCCGATTTGTTATTGCCAACTGAACGACACAGATCCGATTTTTTCACATGCGACCCAGGCCGCTTGGATATGTGGTCCTAATTCCGATGCATATCCGATATTTTCACATGCGACTGCAGTCTGACCGGACAGGTCGCGTTCATGCGACCTACACGTCATCAACAAGAGACAAATGTCACTATTCTGCGTTGGCTAATCCCGCCTATTTGGTGGAAAACAACAACATTTGTACAGTTTTCAGAATTTAAATAGACATTTATAGAATTGATCAAGCTAATGGTGGATTTGGTAGGGACCTGGATGTTTATCTGTTAGCCTTATTCAATAAAACAGTTTCTATAACTGATTTATAACTTAAACCATCCTGTATTACAAGATTATAAGATTGTTCTGGAAATTTCCAGTAATTTGACACCTTCGGTCTCATTAGCCGCCGCCACAAAAACCACATCGCCAGGTCTCGCCTCATCTCCATAGCAAACTGCACTGGTGTTTCTGCACCTTGAGCCAGCGCTGAGAGAAGCTGCAGAATTCAGCTGGCTATAAACAATCTAAATAAATATTTATAAAAATGTAGAAAAAGTTTATTAATATGACGAAATAAATATGTGCGAATTATTAAGCCTGAATTAAGAGTTTGGTAATACAGCGGCCGTATCCCAAATGACTGCCTACTGAAGCTCGAGTGCACTATATAGAGTTTAAAAATCCATTACTTCCTAGTAACATGTAGTGCACTTATATAGAAATTAGAGAGACATTTAGGAGTCAACCCTCGTTACCAGGCTACACGTTTTCATTTCAGTTCAGAAACAAAAACACACACGAGACCTCACACTTTAACACTAACCAGATAATTAAACAAACAAACAAAAAAAAAGAAATCATTAAACTTGAAGAGTGTGCTTTTTTTTTGTTTACGTATTACGTAGATGTGCTTATTACGTGTCAATTTGCGCATGCGGGACACTTTTGGGTCGTTTTCCGTTCATATTGGAGATCGCATACAAGTCTCATATAATTGGTAATGTGAACGGCCTAACAAAAAAATCGGATTTCACAACAAATCAGATATGGGTCGTTTCAGGTTGCAGTCTGAACGTAGTGTCTGTCCACTCTAGCCTCAGGTTCCTGTTCTTGATTGACAGGAGTGGAAACTAATTTGAAAACAGCGGTTGAACCAGTTTGGCCATTCACTTTAGACCTCTCTCAGGCGTTCACACCCACAGAACTGCTGCTCACTGGATGTTTTTTGTACCATTCTTTGTAAACTCTAGAAACTGGTGTGTGTATAAATCTCAGGAGATCAGCAGTTTCTGAAATACTCATACTGTCATACTACGAACAAAGTCACAGAGATCACCTTTTTCTCCATTCTGATGTATGATGTGAACATTAAATGTCACAAAGATTAAATTAAAAACCAAGACATTTATTAGTTGCATAAGTATTCACCCCCTGGGTCAATGGACTGGTTATTTAGGGCCTCGGCATAGTTCATGACGAAATAAAGTTACAGTGGCTTCCCTGAACTACGTGACCATGTCATGCACATGGCAGTTAGATGAATGTTGTAGATGAACATGGCGTAAAGAATTCATATGTGATGACCAAAGAAAGAAAAAAAAACCCTCAGAGCTTGCTATATGAGCTTGTATGCTTGAGAAGATGGTTTTGTCCTGCAGTCGTCATCTCTGCATTAAGTATGAATTTTCCAGGAAGATAACCAAAGCAAGATTAACAAGTAAATTCGAAACATTTCCAAATAGCTTGGGTGAAATGTATTTATACTTTCTTAAAGTTGAGATTTGAAAGCATGTTGCATGTAGTGAAATCCAGTTTGGGTTCGAATTCTCGTCTTCTTTTGGTCAAAGTTCAGCGAGAGCAAAATCTGATGGAGTTTAATTCCCAGACCGACACACAGTGTTTTACAATTTTACTTTGTAAATATTACAAATTATCCTATCCACATTCACTGGATATGAGCAATCACACACTCCGATTGGCTACTCTACTACTAGGATATCAGCTCATATACTGTGAGTAGAGAAAAACAGAATGGCGGATCGTGTTGCTGAACCAACTGAGGACGAAATAAAAACTCTACTCGAAAACAAAGCCCCCCAAAATACACACACACACACACACAAAAAAAAGCAACAAAATATGGAATGAAAGTATTTGATGGTAAGAACATATTTTTTTATTTTTCAAGAATTACTATTATCGCATTTTTCACAAATTGCTACTGTCATTTCACTGGTTTGTTTACATTCTTCAATAAAATTTGTTGAATTTTTTTAAAACTGGTTCAAAAGCTCGAAGAAGTTTGAAAATTACAGAACTGAAATGTCCAAGGAAGAATTAAATAAATATCTAAAGCTATATTATACCCTGGCAAGACAGCACTTTCTACAAAAAACAACAACAACAACACTCAAGTCAAGTCATGCAGCCATCAACAGGTTTTTAAGAAGTCCGCCGAAGCAGAAATGATTTTGTCGGACATTTTGTAGAACAGGATAAAGCGGCTAGAGATAATGAGATGAGATGAGATTTTGTATGAAGCTTTTATTTATTGAATTTGCAAAAAATAAAAATGCTTTGTTTCTCAAACTCCAGTGAATGTGGATAGAATAAAACAATTATTCCACTCAATCTTGTCATACAGGGCTTATAGCCAACTCGGTGCCACACACCTTGTTGGCTATCAGCTCATGTACGACTCAGTTTTGTGGAATAATTGTTAAGTATCTGGCCGTCATAGTACTATAATTAACTCAAAATAGGGCTTCAAAATAACTTTGCGATATAACTATCATATCAATATCATGAAAGATTATTTCACGAGACATAGTTCTGAGAGATCATGGTATCTTTATTAAACAGTTTATTTTTTTAATAATTACAAACCGACTTAAAGTAAACATACGTTTTGTCAAATTGTGTACTTTTTCAAAACTTTTTTGTGAACAAACATATATATATGGCAGCACGGTGGTGTAGTGGTTAGCGCTGTCGCCTCACAGCAAGAAGGTCCGGGTTCGAGCCCCGTGGCCGGCGAGGGCCTTTCTGTGTGGAGTTTGCATGTTCTCCCCGTGTCCGCGTGGGTTTCCTCCGGGTGCTCCGGTTTCCCCCACAGTCCAAAGACATGCAGGTTAGGTTAACTGGTGACTAAATTGACCGTAGGTGTGAATGTGAGTGTGAATGGTTGTCTGTGTCTATGTGTCAGCCCTGTGATGACCTGGCGACTTGTCCAGGGTGTACCCCGCCTTTCGCCCGTAGTCAGCTGGGATAGGCTCCAGCTTGCCTGCGACCCTGTAGAACAGGATAAAGCGGCTAGAGATGATGAGATAAGATAAAATATATATACAGGGTGGGCCAAAAGTAGGTATGCACTTTACACAGATCAGGACACAAAACAGTGTCTACCCACTTTTGGCCCGCCGTGTGTGTTTATTTATATATATCATCTTCTTCTTCTTCTTTTGGCTGCTCCCGATTAGGGGTCGCCACAGCGGATCTTTCGTCTCCATTGCTCCGTCTTCCGCATCCTTCTCTACCACACCTGCCACTTTCATGTCCTCTCTCACCACATCCATGTATCTCCTCTTTGGCCTTCCTCGTTTTCGTGTGCCTGGCAGCTCCATCCTCAACATTCTCCTTCCAACATGCTCTGCATCTCTTCTCAGGATGTGCCCATATCATCTCAGTCTCATCTCTCTTAGCTTAATTCCTAAGCTCTCCACATGTGCTGTCCCTCTGATGTGCTCGTTCCTTATCCTGTCCAACCTTTTCACTCCCATCGCAAACCTTAACATCCTCAACTCCGCCACCTCCAACTTTGCCTCCTGTCTCTTCGTTAAGTTCAAGTTCGTTCAAGTTCAAGTTTTATTGGTCACATATACTTACAAGCAATTACAGTGAAATTCTTATGTACCTTAGGTCGTTGCAAGTGTAAAAGTATATAGATGAGATAAATTAAAAACTATAGAAATAAAGGGGAAGGGGGGAAACTATATTAATGAGCGGAAGCATGGCAGAGATGTGATGATTGTGTGGTTACGAGTCCTTAAAGTCCAAAGTGCAGTAGTGCATAGTAGTGTACCTTGTTATCATTGTGAACAGTTCAACAGTCTGATGGCCTGAGGGAAGAAGCTCCTCCTCATTCTCTCAGTGTTGGCCTTCAGCTGTCGGTAGCATCTCCCTGAAGGCAGCAGGGAGAACAGTCTATTATTTGGGTGGCTGGGGTCGCTGGCGATCTTCCTGGCTCTGTCCCTGCAACGGTTGGAATAAATGTCCTGTAGGTTAGGGAGGGTGGTCCTGATGATTCTCTCAGCAGAGCAGACCACCCCCTGAGAGGCAGCTGATTTCTCCTGGTGGTGCTTCCCATCCAGTTAGTGATGCTCCCACTCAGGACACTCTCAATAGTGGAGGAGTGAAAGTTCCTTAGTACCTTGAGTGGGAGTTTGAAGTCCTTCAGTCTCCTTAAGAAGTAGAGGTGCTGGTGGCCTTTCTTAACCAGACTGTTGGTATGACAGGACCAAGAGAGGTCCTGTGAGATGTGGACACCCAGGTATTTGAAATTGTCCACTCTCTCTACCTGGGCCCCGTTGATGCAGATGGGTTGGAGGTCCCTCTGCTGCTTCCTACTGAAGTCCACTATCAGCTCCTTCGTTTTGCTGGTGTTGAGTGTGAGGTTGTTCTCCTCACTCCAGTCTGCGAGATGTTTAATCTCAGTCCGGTAGGCAGACTCATTGTTATTGGAGATGAGGCCCACTACAACTGTATCATCAGCAAACTTAATGATGGTGTTGGTGTCTGAAGTGGCCATACAGTCATGAGTGTACAGGGAGTACAGCAAAGGGCTCAGAACGCATCCTTGGGGGGAACCAGTGTTGAGGGTGAGGGGAGATGAAGTGTGGCGGCCTACACGTACCACCTGTGGTCTGCCTGTAAGGAAGCTGTGGATCCACCGGCACAATAAGGGGTGCAGGCTGAGATCACACAGTTTTTGGACCAGCTTGGAGGGGATTATGGTGTTAAACGCTGAGCTGTAGTCAATGAACAGCAGTCTAGCGTAGGATCCCCTCTTGGTGTCCAGATGAGCCAAGGTGGTGTGAAGTAGGTGAGAAATTACGCCATCTGTGGATCTGCTGGGACGATAGGCAAACTGTAGTGGATCCAGGGTAGCAGGCAGGGAGGAGGTGATGAGGGGTTTGACTAGCCTTTCGAAACACTTCATCACCACAGATGTTAGGGCTATGGGGCGATAGTCATTCAGGCAGCTGGGCTGGGGTTTCTTAGGCTACGTTCACACTGCAGGCTGAAGTGACTCAAATCCGATCTTTTCGCCCATATGTGACCTGTATCCGATCTTTTATTGACAATATGAACGACACAGATCCGATTTGTTCAAATCCGACCCAGGCCGTTTGGATATGTGGTCCTAATTCCGATTCCTATCCGATCTTTTCATATGCGACTTCAGTCTGAACCGCCAGGTCGCATTCATCCGACTTGCACGTCATCAACAAGCCACAAACGTCACTATTCTGCGCTGAAGTAGGCGGCGGGTCTCTCAAAAAAAGTTACAACAACATGTCGCATAATCACGGGCGCAGATAGAGGGGGGGACTCGTCCCACCCAGATTTAAATTCACCTCGTTCGGTCCCCCCCCCACTTATAGGGAGGAAAAAACGTCTGTGCTGTCTTTCTTTGCATAAGGCAAACCTCACGGAAAAATCAAAAGACTAATTACCATTCGGTTTATTGAGGTGCACGGCAGTGTATACATAGTTGCAACAACTCACATAAAACAAAACAAAGACTGATATTCGGTTGGTTGAGCTGCACAGACTGTGCAGGTTGCGAGCTTGAGCTTGGTTGCTATGGTTACTAACAACAAGTTTGACAGGCATATCAGGGTTGGGGTTGGTTTGCTGGCAGCTTTGTCCCCCCCCAGTTTTTTGTCCCTCCCAGTTCAAAAAACGTATCTGCGCCCCTGCGCATGACATCAATGCGAGGGACGCTTCGGGCTGTGAAGGTTCTGAATCTTCTCAATGGAAGGACGCAGAGGTTAGGGAGCTGATTTCCATTTGGGGGGATACAGCTATTCAAGCTAGATTGGATGGGTCATACCGCAACCGGGCGGTTTTACTTCCGTAAACACTGGCCATGCTCACTGCGTATGACGTCGTCGTATCCTGCAATGTGCATGCGGAACACTTTTAGGTCGCTTTTCGTTCATACTGAGGATCACATACAAGTCGCATATATTTGTTAATGTGAACGACCTCACAAAAAAATCGGATTTCACAAAAAAATCGGAATTGAGCATTAAGCCTTGCAGTGTGAACGTAGCATAAGGGCACAGGAACTATAACAGACTGTTTAAAGCAGGTGGGGACAATGCACTGAGAAAGGGAGAGGTTGAATATTACCGTGAAGACACTTGCTAGCTGGTTAGCACATGCCTTAAGGACACGACCTAAGATCCCATCTGGACCTGCTGCCCTCCTGGGATTCACTCTCCTGAGTGCCATCCTCACGTCGTGCTCCGTCACGGTGAGCGCCGTCTCCTCTCTGCCGGTGATTATGTCGGCTCATTTGCAGGTTGTCTCGAAGCGAGCATAAAAGTTGTTCAGTTCATCGGCGAGAGATTTCTTGGCGCTTGTCAAAGGAGCGCGAGCTGATTTATAGTCCGTGATGATCTGTAGTCCTTGCCATAGCCCCCTGGGATCCTGCTGGTACAAATGATTAAGGGTACGGTCTCCAATCCATACAGCATAGCTGGTCTCACTACTGTCTTATACATCTTACCTTTCACTTTTGCTGGGACTTTCCTATCACAAATGTCTCCCAAAATCCTTCTCCAACTGCTCCACCCTGCCTGCACTCTCTTTCTCACCTCACTATCGCAGCCCCCGTTTTCCTGCACGGTTGACCCCAGGTACTTGAATTCACCAACTTTCTTTACGTCTACTCCTTACTCCTTGCATCTTCACTACACTCTCATCCCCATTCTCATTGATGCACATGTACATGTATTGATGCACATGTATTCTGTTTTGCTATACTTGCTGGACTTATATATATATATATATATATATATATATATATATATATATATATATATATATATAAAATCATAATTCATACTGTACAGTCATGGCCAAAAGTTTTGAGACTGACACAAATTTTGGTTTTCACAAAGTTTGCTGCTTCAGTTTTATGGTGGCAATTTGCATTGATTCGAGATTGTTATGAAGAGTGTTCAGGTGAATTGTAATTAATTGCAAAGTCCTTCCTTGCCATGAAAATGAACTTAATCACAAAACCCCCATTTCCACTGCATTTTAGCCCTGCCACAAAATGACCTGCTAACATCATTTCAGTGATCATCTCGTTAGCTCAGGAGAAAGTGTTAAAGAGGACAAGACAGCTGATATCACTCTGTCATGCTGATAGAGCAGACTGGTTGCTTTAAAAGGGTGGTGGTGCTTGAAATCATTGTCTTCTTCTGTTAACCATGGTTACCTCTAAGGAAACACGTGCAGTCATCATTGCTTTGCATCAAAAGAGCTTCACAGGCAAGGGTATTGCTGCTAGTAAGATTGCACCTAAATCAACCATTTATTGGATCATCGAGAACTTCAAGGAGAGATGTTCAGTTGCTGTGAAGAAGGCTTCAGGGCACCCAAGAAAGTCCAGCAAGTGCCAGGACTGTCTCTTAAAGAGGATTCAGGTATGGAATCGGGTCACCACCAGTGCTGAGCTTGCTCAGGAATGGCAGCAGGCAGGTGTGAGTGCATCTGCATGCACAGTGAGGCCAAGACTTTTGGAGGATGGCCTGGTGTCAAGAAGGGCAGCAAAGAAACCACTTCTCTCCAAGAAAAACATCAAGGGCAGACTGATATTCTGCAGGAAGTACAGGGATTGGACTGCAGAGGACTGGGGTAAAGTTATTTTCTCTGATGAAGCCCCCTTCAGACTGTTTGTGACATCTGGAAAAATGATTGTCCAGAGAAGAAAAGGTGAGCGCTACCATGAGTCCTGTGTCATGCCAACAGTAAAGCATCCTGGCACTATTCATGTGTGGGGTTGCTTCTAATCCAAGGGAGTGGGCTCACTTACAATTTTGCCTAAGAACACTGCCATGAATAAAGAATGGTATCAAAACATCCTCCAAGAACAGCTTCTCCCATTGATTCAGAAGCAATTTGGTGATGAGCAATGCTTTTTCCAGCATGATGGAGCACCATGTCACAAGGTAAAAGTGATATTTAAGTGGCTCGGGGAACAAAACATTGAAATTTTGGGTCCATGGCCAGGAAACTCCATCCATTATCTGTAGCCTATCCCAGCTGACTATGGGCAAGAGGCAGGGTACACCCTGGACAAGTCACCAGGTCATCACAGGGCAGACACATAGAGACACACAACCTTTCACACCTACAGTCAATTTAGAGCCACCAATAAACCTAACCTGCATGTCTTTGGGGGAAACCAGAGCACCCAGAGGAACCCCACGCAGACACAGGGAGAACATGCAAACTCCACACAGAAAGGCCCTCATTGGCCACTGGGCTCAAACCCAGGACCTTCTTGCTGTGAGGTGACAGGACTAACCGCTACACCACCGTGCCGCCGGCCAGGAAACTCCCCAGATCTTAATCCCATTGAGAACCTGTGGTCAATCCTCAAAAAAGCAGGTGGACAAACAAAAACCCAGAAATTGTAATAAACTCCAAGCACTGATTATGCAAGAATGGGTTGCCATCAGTCAGGATCTGGGCCAGAAGCTGATATCCAGCATGCCAGGGTGGATTGCAGGAGTTTTGAAAAAGAAGGGTCAACACTGTAAATATTGACCCTTTGCATAAACTTAATGTATTTGTTAATAAAAGCCTTTGAAATTTATGAAATGC
The DNA here is from genome assembly GCF_027579695.1 of Neoarius graeffei. Taxonomy (NCBI): domain Eukaryota; kingdom Metazoa; phylum Chordata; class Actinopteri; order Siluriformes; family Ariidae; genus Neoarius; species Neoarius graeffei. Next base: position 7,329,385 of record NC_083577.1, read on the forward strand.
TTATAATTGTACTTCAGTATACCATAGATCTGACAAAAGATCTAAAAACACTGAAGCAGCAAACTTTGTGAAAACGAAAATTTGTGTCAGTCTCAAAACTTTTGGCCACGACTGTAGCATAAAATGCCTTTTGAAAGTAATGATACAGTGCATGTGTGTATATATAAAATCGCTCACGCCTACTTTAAATGCACTGTATAAGGTTTGGGATGGACTGATTTGGGGTTTTGGTATTGGTTCCTTGTTCAGCTTGGTTTTGATTAGACCATGGAACTAATTTTTCTCAATAAAATGTTAAATAAATAGCTTCTAGCTTTGGTATACATGTGGAACTGTAAAACACACCTGTTATGGCTGTCTCATCTCATCTCATTATCTCTAGCCGCTTTATCCTTCTACAGGGTCGCAGGCAAGCTGGAGCCTATCCCAGCTGACTACGGGTGAAAGGCGGGGTACACCCTGGACAAGTCACCAGGTCATCGCAGGGCTGACACATAGACACAGACAACCATTCACACTCACATTCACACCTACGGTCAATTTAGAGTCACCAGTTAACCTAACCTGCATGTCTTTGGACTGTGGGGGAAACCGGAGCACCCGGAGGAAACCCACGCGGACACGGGGAGAACATGCAAACTCCACACAGAAAGGCCCTCGCCAGCCCCGGGGCTCGAACCCAGGACCTTCTTGCTGTGAGGCGACAGCGCTAACCACTACACCACCGTGCCGCCCTGTTATGGCTGTATTTTTCATTTTTAAAAAATTCCAATTAACTTTCTCTTGAAATGAGGAATTTTCACGTTTGCTCATCAGATGTTACAAGGAGGTAAAACAGAACTTTTGTGAGAAAGCGGAGACCCTATGATGATGTGCAGAATAGTAGCATGCATAAAACTGTGAAAGCACTTCTTCTCACTTTTCCCCATTCACACACTCAGCTTGTGAATTCCCTCTTCAGCCAAACATCAGCGCAAACATAGCTCCAAGAGCCTCTTTTTACATTTAAAACCCCAGACAGTTTGTAGTAAATGGATTTCTCCTTCCTATAGAGAATGGAAGAGATGTCGTATTCCTTTGTTATTGAATCCGACGCTGGAGAGCATCCAGGCAAACCAAGTCCACCTCAAAGCCTCTCGAAAAATCAATCACTGCTCACAATCAGCAGCTGATCCTTTACTTACATCTTGAATTAGACTGCATTCTTCATATAAACAGTGTATTAGCAAAGAGTAAAAAGCAGGGACTACCGTCTGGTCTGTGATCCATCTTTATGTAAGTGTCTTATCACCAGAACAGGGAGGAGAATATTTCCGTTTCATTACTGTACATGCAGGAAAAGGGATTTTTCAGAGTTGACCCATTTCCCAAAGAATGAACCTCATTATTATCTTTCTTAATCTTTTTGTTGAGATAGCAGCCATTTTTTTAATTTCTGCAAACTGCCACCGGGGCTTTGATTTTAGATGGTCAATCAGTGTCTGAACCTGAAATAACCTTTCGGCAGTTTCTGGAGTATCTAGGGTAAGAAAGTAGGACAGTAGAGAAATCCTGTTTCAGATTTAGCCCACTATTCCCAAGCGATTCACTATTTAGGCTAAAGGAATGCCCACATTTAAAGAGGATGGAGTACATATCAGAGAAACATACAAGTCTCCATTTGTTCGCCAGAAAACAAGGCTATTTGAGAGGGAAAAGTGCTGACACTATGCATGGTTATCAGTCAGTCCTTGAACTCAGGAACAACCTGAGGTGATCTGTTATGCACACTGAATCATCCTGTTTACATGTCCGTTCATGTGATAGACCCATCCACCCATCCATCCATCCATTATCTGTAGCTGCTTATCCTGTTCTACAGGGTCGCAGGCAAGCTGGAGCCTATCCCAGCTGACTATAAGCGAGAAGCGGGGTACACCCTGGACAAGTCGCCAGGTTATCGCAGGGCTGACACATAGAGACAAACAACCATTCACATTCACACCTACGGTCAATTTAGAGCCACCAATTAGCCTAACCTGCATGTCTTTGGACTGTGGGGGAAACTGGAGCACCCAGAGGAAACCCACGCGGACACGGGGAGAACATGCAAGCTCCACACAGAAAGGCCCTCATCGGCCACTGGACTCAAACCCAGAACCTTCTTGCTGTGAGGCGACAGTGCTAACCACTACACCACCGTGCCGCCCCGTGATTGGACCCATTTAGCCAAATTTATAAATACAGAGATGTCCAAAAGTGCTGGCGAACGGCAGTTTTCTCCGCCTACACAGACGGTCTGCACCGGCTACTCAATCCCAGAAAAAAATAAAAACTTGCCTTTTCAGTATTCAAGTGGTTTATATTGTCTCCGCTGCCCATAATTTGCTGCAAATCCAATTATTTCACCATGAAATTGTCTTCGATTCGGGTCTCGCGTGACCGGAAGTGACGCCATATTTGTTGATTGATTCTCATGTTCTGATTGGCTGAGTCGGACCACATGACCATGCTGTAGCGTATGTAGTTATGTTACAGAGCCAGGCAGCGTACTATAGAGGGTAACTGAGAAAGCCAAGCACACACATATCTGGAGGGAAATTTCGTACATATTGTGCAAGTATTTTACAGGGAAATAGTTAATAATTTATTAGCTGAGAATGCACCAGAAGGCATCTAAATTTCAAAATTTTCTGGGGGGGGCATTTCCCCAGGGCTGCCTACTACTTTTTTTTTTTAGCCGGTTACTTCAGATTTTCTGGAGAACCCTATAAATATATAGGGTGGACGATTTGACAAAAACATCGTGTCATGATACTTAAGGATATTTCTGTGACACGATATGTATCACCATATAGGATTTAGCTAACAAACCTTTGGCAAAAGAGTTGTGTCATGTAAAATTCATGAACTGTTAAACTTGAGTTTGATTATCGTTTTATTTTTAGCTCTATGGCCAAAAGTTTGTGCACACCTGACTATAAAAATAAAGTCATAAGTCCTTCCTGTGCCAGAACCTGGTCTTCCCAGGCAGTCTCCTGTCCCAGTACTAACCAGGTCTTGAGGCACATAGGGCGGCGCTGATCTCCTTTTCCATAGCCCTCAGCCTCTCACCTATAGACCCTTTTCACGTGACGTCACGACAAACGCGGCTGCCATTTTGGACATGTACTACCAGTAGTTTACCACAGCCAACATTGAGGAACGGCAGCAAAGAAAGTGTTTATTTTCAGCAAGACTTCCATCATGCCACTATATTGTTGTGCACCTGGATGTAGTAACCATCAACAAACAAGGCAAGGGTTATCATTTTATCGGATCCCGACGGAGAAGATGGATAGCGGCCATTAACAGATTGGCAGCCCTCAGCATACCAACGCTTGTGTAGTGACCACTTTGTTGGAGGTAAGATGAATAAAATTAGCCAGAAAAGGCATTACATTGCTGTTAACATTCTGTGGCGGCGAGTGTGTAACCAAATAGGCTAAAATAACCCATTGTAACCTCTTTGTTCTTCTGTAGTAGCTATTAGCTAACGACATTAGCTAGCGTTGTGTTCCTTTGCTGTTGGTAGACTGTAGGACAGATCAGAGGCAGTGTCCTACAAACAGGGCTTAATTTGAGGGGGAGCAAGCCGGAGCGCGCTCCGGAACCTCGGGCGTTGGCTCCGGCAGCTATTTACACTGGATCCGGTGATCCGACACCTCTTTTGACTATGTAACAAAAAAAACCAAAAACAAATAATTAAATAAAAAATTGCAAGTATATTTAGTGTTAATGTCTGATTTTGATATCTGTCTTGTTGGTGATTTCTCTCATGAAACAACATCCACAAAATATCTGCAGATGAACTTAATTTGCAGTGTTATTACAAAACATGCCCAGAAGCGCAGCGCAGTGCCGCCGCCCCCCCCCCCCCCCCCCCCCCCCTTTTTCCCGCACCGGAGCCGCTCATCCTCTGCGCTCCGGGACCTCCCACTTTACAAATTAAGCACTGCCTACAAATAAGTGTTCAAAACAAGAGGAACATGTATTTGTCTCTTAAATCCAGGCCGTTCCCTGTAATCTGTAACAACGGTTGGAGAAAGTAATGGCAAATAGTGAGTGCACAAACCATAGAAGGTAAACTGTACACAGCGCCAGGGCAGTGTGATGGTATGTCTACTTTTAGATTGTGTTAGCTTATCAATGAACACACTCGTCACTCGACGAGTTTCACGTCTTTACGACGGATACTTAAATGTGTGTTAGGTATTATTGTTGCAGTCTAAGCAGTCATTGTAGCAGCTAGATGAGCGAGAACCGAAAGGGTCTGTGCCATAAACCGTTATTTCTGTACGGCGTTGCTAATGTGTCGTTACTGTTGTTATTTCTCCCTCTGCTCGCCCTGTAAATGCCCTACGTCGCTGGATAGCGAAGGTGTTTTCTGCATCTCGCTCTTTTTTCTTGTATGTTCTCCGTTTGTTGCCTTCCTCGCATTCAAACCAATTCGAGCCGAAGTCTGCTACATATCCAAAATGGTGGTTGCGTTTACGAAGGTCACGTGATTGAAAAGGGTCTATACAGCTAGGGTTACAGTGGGGGGCTGGTCCTCTGGTAACCGCGAGAGTTTGACTTCCCACTCGCATCTCTTTTGCAGCGTGCCTTGCCAGACGGCAGTAGGTACCATTTTTATGATGGTCTTTGGTATGACCCGATCTCCCGATTGAGAGGCGGACACACTAACCACTAGGCCAGCTCGCAGTACACCTGACTATCACACCCATATTTTCTTGTTGGACATCCCATTACAGGTTTAGTCCCAGTTTTCTGTTATAATAAACTCCACTCTTTTGGGAAGGCTTTCAGCTGATTTTGGATCATGGCTGTGGGGATTTGTGTTCATTCAGCTGAGATCAGGCGCTGATGTCAGGTGAGGAGTAATGTCTGGGGTGCATTTGGTGTTCCAGTTCATCTCAAAGGTGTTCAGTGGGGTTGCGGTCAGGGCTCTGTGCAGGACATTTGAGCTGTTCCACTCCAGCCTTGGCAGACCATTTTGAATGAATCAACACCGAGGTATCAAACATCATCTCAAGGCTAGAAAGACAAAAAAAGAGTTTCACCATCCAGCTCTTTCTGAATGTCTAGTTGAAGTACGTTGATGTCTGGACAAAGTTTTGCCACACACCCTTGTTCCCTTGTTGAGCCTCATTCCTGTCACTCTGACTTACTTCCACTCGACATTTACTTGAATGTGAGAAGTTTTAGCTTAGATTTAGTGCTCGCTGAAGTCAATGAACCGCAACGTATGATGTAACTCTTCCAAAATTATTTCCACTCTAAACCACAAGTAGCTGGAGTCCCTCCGAACCAGAGAAACATACAATTTGCTTTAATGAAGTCGTATGCTCTTCTGAATGACCTAAAAGTGGCTGCGGTACTGGAGCAGAATAGTAACAGGTCTCTGATTCACCACCAGTCTGTTGTTCTGCTCAGAAATATAAAATCGGCAGTTAATAAAGGTTATGAAGGCTCCTGCAGAGCTGTAGATTGGCAGGACATTGCAGCAGTTATGATGTCATGTTTTTGGGCATTTGGTGGAAATTGCTTGCTATTTGGGGGAAATGGGAGAACAAACTGTCGCAACCATCTATTTGCTGAAATCTTATGGAATAGTTATTTTTGATGAACTGAGTCTCTATAGATCAATCAAAATGCTCAGGCCATGGTTTGAAGAAAGTCCATACCCGTGATTATTATTCACAGATCTCTACTTTTTCTTCTTCCATTTTTGCTATGCAGTATTTTCTCACTGTTTCTATTTTTTGCTCTTATATATATATATATATATATATATATATATATATATATATATATATATATATATATATAGTATTCGTTGATGAGAACATACACATGGACGCCCTTTTAGTCAAAATGAAATTCCAACAAACTGAAATGTGATAATGTTACTGTGAAAATGAGTAAGATGGAATAATATTCTATAATGAGTTCAGTATTATTTATCGATCCATTTACTCATTGAATTATTAGCTCATCCGGCTGACAGGTAATGAGTTTATGCCATCATCTGTTGTCTGTCGTCCGTCCAGTGTCGTCCACATTTCACGAAAATCGCTTCTTCTCTCTCAGTTCTTCACTGATTTTTATTCTTTTTGGCAGGAAGGTAGGTCTGCCTGGGGCGCATATACACTACCGTTCAAAAGTTTGGGGTCACCCAGACAATTTTGTGTTTTCCATGAAAAGTCACACTTTTATTTACCACCATAAGTTGTAAAATGAATAGAAAATATAGTCAAGACATTTTTCTGGCCATTTTGAGCATTTAATCGACCCCACAAATGTGATGCTCCAGAAACTCAATCTGCTCAAAGGAAGGTCAGTTTTATAGCTTCTCTAAAGAGCTCAACTGTTTTCAGCTGTGCTAACATGATTGTACAAGGGTTTTCTAATCATCCATTAGCCTTCTGAGGCAATGAGCAAACACATTGTACCATTAGAACACTGGAGTGAGAGTTGCTGGAAATGGGCCTCTATACACCTATGGAGATATTGCACCAAAAACCAGACATTTGCAGCTAGAATAGTCATTTACCACATTAGCAATGTATAGAGTGGATTTCTGATTAGTTTAAAGTGATCTTCATTGAAAAGAACAGTGCTTTTCTTTCAAAAATAAGGACATTTCAAAGTGACCCCAAACTTTTGAACAGTAGTGTAGCTTCTACCCAAATTTGCATAATTGCAATTAATAATGAAGATATGGCATAATTAAGCCCTAACAAGCAGTTTCCACACAAATCGCTTCTTCTCCCTCAATTCTTCACCGATTTTGATTCTTTCTGGCATGAAGGTAGGGGTACCTAGGGGGCATATAGCTTCTACCCAGATTTGCTTCATTAAAATTATTAATGAAATTATGAACTAATTAAGCCTTAATGAGCAGTTCATCAAAAATTGCTTCTTCTCGGTCAATTCCTCGCCGTTTTGGGTTCTTTCTGGCAAATAGGTCAGTATTCCTAGGGTGGATATTGCTTCTATATATAGCTTGCATGTAGTATATATAGCTTGCAACATTTATTGCACAAGGTGGCCCACTTTAGATCGTTCCTTCTGAACTAGATGGGCTGGAGTGAGCTACGCTGTCATTGACGGTCTCGTTTAATTTGTACTAAAATGACATTTTCTATACATGCATAATGCGTTTTCTATTTTCTTTCTATTTGCTTTGCTACTACTTTCTTTGTCCTTCCTTACCCCCCCAGGATTGACTTTAATAATCCATTAAAATATCATTTTATATTTAAGTATGAAGCGTTCTCACGTGTGGTGGGTTATAGGAAAAATGGAGAGTTAACTTGTAGTCAGCACAGCAAAGATAATAATCTTGCTAATAATTTGGTTTTCAAATTATAACCCTCAGGTGAGGAGTAATTCAACAGTTTTCAAAGTAGGCACTTTTATTATAACCCTGAATTTATTTTGCATTTCAAAAGGTTCCATTGGGACCTAAAATCCCGTAAAAGGAGAATTTTGTTCCAGGAAAGGTTCCAAGTTGAAGCTCTTTAGAGTGGTAGAACCACTGTCCATTGAAAAAGCACTGGAGAAACCAGATCTAGAAGTGCACACATCCTCAATGGATTGTGTCTAATGTAATGTAATTTGAACATATACACTATATTGTCAAAAGTATTTGCTCACCTGCCTTGACTCACATATGAGCTTAAGTGACATCCCATTCCTAATCCATAGGGTTCAGTATGACGTCAGTCCACCCTTTGCAGCTAGAACAGCTTCAACTCTTCTGGGAAGGCTGTCCACAAGGTTTAGGAGTGTGTTTATGGGAATTTTTGACCATTCTTCCAGAAGCGCATTTGTGAGGTCACTCACTGATGTTGGATGAGAAGGCCTGGCTCTCAGTCTCCGCTCTAATTCATCCCAAAGGTGTTCTATCGGGTTGAGGTCAGGACTCAGTGCAGGCCGGTCAAGTTCATCCACACCAGACTCTGTCATCCATGTCTTTATGGACCTTGCTTTGTGCACTGGTGCACAGTCATGTTGGAAGAGGAAGGGGCCAGCTCCAAACTGTAAAAACAGTCTGCATGCCTAGGTGCTTGATTTTATACACCTGTGGCCATGGAAGTGATTGGAACACCTGATTCCGATAATTTGGATGGGTGAGCAAATACTTTTGGCAATATAGTGTAGTATGTGAAAAGCTTCCCACTTCCAAATTCGGATTTTCTCTGACAGAAACATCTTGGCTACTTAGCTTTCCTTTGCTGCTTTATAACAGATGATAACTGAAGATAAGTTCCCGCTTATTCTTAACCATCGTGTCTCGGATCTCATAGGGAAATGTCACACAAACACAAAACCACTCCTCACTGAATCTATAGCTTCATCTTAAATCTCTCTTTCCTTATTTCCTCTCATTGGACCTTGTCACTTCTTGCGTAGGCTATTAGTCAGATGTCCATCATTCAGGATCTGGCCTTTTCAGTCTCTTTGGGGGAAAACTGTGGTGTCTGGATTGATTTCCACCTTGCTGTCAGATATATGTGCCAATCATATCTGTGCTGCCTCTTCAAAAAAGCTCCTATGATGTTTGAGGATCAAAGGGTAACGTTGATGTTTACCAAAGTTGCCGAGTCCTGATTCTTCCTTAATGACCTGTTGGTGAATAGAATAGTAGCTTGGCTTATATATACTCTTTGTACCTCTAACCATCTGCTGTGAAGTAGTGAGCTGAGATAGCTTATTGAGCTATCAATGGGGTGATACTCAGAATGAACCATGTAGAGAACCATGAAACCATGGAGGATCCACGTCGTGGCTCAGGTGGATAAGGCGCCACACCATAAATCCAGGGACCTGGGTTCGATTCCAACCTGAGGTCGTTTCCTGATCCCTCGCCGTCCTTCTTTCTCCTGCTCATTTCCTGTCTCTACACTGTCCTATCCAATAAAGGTGAAAAAAGCCTAAAAAATATCTTTAAAAAAAAAGAGGTGCATATGCGACATGCATGTAATACGCGCCGGTCCCTGGCAATTTTTTTTAATGATGCAACATGATGCATTGAAGCCATCAGAGTAATGGTCAGTAGGGGGTAAGGTACTGGTATGATATGAATTAGATCTGGATAGTCATGTATTGTAATTGAATGGCTGGAGCTGAAAATAAAGCTGACACTTGGTGAACATCAACTGGTTGTTTTATTCTTATTCCATAAATATGTCACTAATATAGTTGAATATTAATTATAATAAGTCTTCAATCAAAAACAATTACCGCTAACTTTTGGGGAAAAACAATCTCATTAATATTACCAAAAAAGAATGACTTTCAGGGAGGCCTGCAAGTGGCAGGAAATGTACTAGAATGCATCTCCGAGTATGTAGAACCTGTGAGCTTTCAGGGGCCTAAGGCGGGCCTTGAACCTCCAGTTGTTATGATCGGTGCCACTACGCTGATATTTTAGTCTAGTTAGAACCCTGGAATGTGATGTTACTATAGAAACTAGGAGGTATTACAACAAACGCATTAATATAATTCATAATTATTTGACCAAAGCCGTACTGTTATAGAAAATGAAACAGTGCCTTCTGACCAATCAGATTCCATAACTCAACAGTGTTGTGGTATAATTAAATAATATTGGTGGGTGTTGAGTGGTATATCAGATATATTCCATTCAGCTACCATGATGATAGCTGAATGGAATATATCTGATATACCACAAAAAAAAGCCAGCCAGTATTTATCTCATCTCATCTCATTATCTCTAGCCGCTTTATCCTTCTACAGGGTCGCAGGCGAGCTGGAGCCTATCCCAGCTGACTACGGGCGAAAGGCGGGGTACACCCTGGACAAGTCGCCAGGTCATCACAGGGCCGACACATAGACACAGACAACCATTCACACTCACATTCACACCTACGGTCAATTTAGAGTCACCAGTTAACCTAACCTGCATGTCTTTGGACTGTGGGGGAAACCGGAGCACCCGGAGGAAACCCACGCGGACACGGGGAGAACATGCAAACTCCACACAGAAAGGCCCTCGCCGGCCACGGGGCTCGAACCCAGGACCTTCTTGCTGTGAGGCGACAGCGCTAACCACTACACCACCGTGCCGCCCAGTAATTATTATTATTATTATTATTATGCATACACATTCCTTTCGGGTGTTCACCATGTCTTTCTCTTTCAAAATCTTCCGTATTTAACAAAGCAAACCTGGCGGCCATGTTTGTTTACAAATTGTCACAGTCACTCACTAGTGCGGAGGTTTTATGTCTCTGATGTGATGTCATGTTGTCTTGACAACCATGCAATATCGAAAACCATATTCAATGCTCATTCTCCATTGGGTAGAGTGATGTAATACATGTAGGATGAGCGATACGCTAACAATATTGCATGCTATCGAACCAAATGAATGAAACCCGCTAGAAGGGAATAAAATACATGTTTTTATTCCATCGAAAGTGTCCTGTATGTATAATAATTTGGATTATGGTATATTTTGAAGTCGATTAAAGATCAGTAAATCCTGGCTTCACTTTAGAGGAATGATTTCGAAGCAGTATTTTGATGCAAAATTCTTGAAGAAAGCTCTGCTTGTCTGTTGCGTAAAGCCGCTAACCATTCCTCTTTGCTTTGCCTTCACGTACTTTACTCCATAGGGAAAAAAGAGACCTTCTGTTGTGACTGACTCAGCCACGTTTCTTTAGGCATCACTTGCTGTCAAGCCAAAACGCTTTGAGGATAGAAAAGCTTTGGAAAGACGTCTCTCCTCCTGCCAGCTCCTATATTTAACCAATGCTGACAAAGCATGTTCAGGGACAGACTTGGAAATGGAAGGCAGTTTCAGGGCAGATAGAACAATACAGTTTATGGGCAGATAGAAAAATATCAATGTGTGATCCTGAATGGATGTGAACATTTATACCCTAATTTTAGTGTCCATGAGAACCAGTCAAATCTTTTGTCAAGATATTTTGGTTACGTATTGGACAGATGCCCGTCAAAGCTCTAAGAAAACATCTTTTCAAAGCAGAATCAGACACAGAGCGAGGGGAAAAAAAACGAATGAAAAATATGGGCGGTGGAAAAAAATAACCTCGGAGTCTTTGCGTCTCGGTTAAAATGCAAGTCTGGAGAGATTCAAGAGATAGCAGCACAATGGGATTAGTAAGATTTACCACAGATATAATCTACATTCCATTCCACTTATGTATCCACTACACGACTTTAGCCTGCACCGTATCTCCCTGTCTTTCATGTTTTACTGTATATTTAAGATCGTACGATCACTAAGCTGTTGGAGTTGGATCCATCTCATCTCATTATCTCTAGCCGCTTTATCCTGTTCTACAGGGTCACAGGCAAGCTGGAGCCTATCCCAGCTGACTACGGGCGAAAGGCAGGGTACACCCTGGACAAGTCGCCAGGTCATCACAGGGCTGACACATAGACACAGACAACCATTCACACTCACATTCACACCTACGCTCAATTTAGAGTCACCAGTTAACCTAACCTGCATGTCTTTGGACTGTGGGGGAAACCGGAGCACCTGGAGGAAACCCACGGGGACACGGGGAGAACATGCAAACTCCACACAGAAAGGCCCTCGCCGGCCCCGGGGCTCAAACCCAGACCTTCTTGCTGTGAGGCGACAGCGCTAACCACTACACCACCGTGCCACCCGAGTTGGATCCATGTGCAGTATATTTTATGATTTATCGAACCTTCTAACTCAAAATCTGTTGCTCAGTTGAACCATTTTAGAAGGAATGAACACTGACAAATGTAGAAATGGTTTTGTGTTGATGACTAGAGCTTTGGCCCATGACAAAAAAGATGTAATGCTGGTACATGCTCAATAATGCTGGTCTTTGGTTTATCTGGAATCATCTCATTGCTGAATAAGTGTGATTTCATACATTATTTTTCCTCAACCACCAGTACACATTTTACATTTAATCTGATTCGAAGTAGCAGCAAGCTGGAAGGAATGCGTCTACATTTAAAAAGCACTTCTATCTCTGTTTTTGTTAACGGAATATGTTCCAAACTTGAAAAAAGTTCCACCTTTTCATAAAATCACAGTGACTTCAAGCCTGTTTTGACCTCTCAACCGATCAGGTCTTAAGTTAGGGGTTAAATGAGAAAAACAACAACAACATGGAGAACAAAGTGTTGGTGAAACGTGTCTAGTTAGTGGATAAACCTGAGGATGTGTGCGACATGTAGAATGGAAAATATTTCATTTCCAATATTCCAGCATTGCAGTACAACTGATAATAACGCGGTGTCTATTTTCGTGACATTCAAGTCAAGTCAAGTCGAGTTTGTTTGTATAGCGCTTTTAACAATAGACATTGTCCCAAAGCAGCGTTACAGAATCTGAATGACCCAAGACATGAGCCAATTTTATCCCTAATTGATCCCCAATGAGCAAGCCCGTGGCGACAGTGGCAAGGAAAAACTCCCTCAGACGACATGAGGAAGAAACCTCGAGAGGAACCAGACTCAAAAGGGAACCCATCCTCATTTGGGTGATAACAGACAACGTGATTATAACATTTTTAACAGTCTTAACATGAAGTCAGTTTCGTTGATGTTATAAACTCTTCATTGATGGAAACTCGAGTGCAAAACTGTTCATGACAACTGCAGTCCTAAAGTTAGCAAGTCAACTGTAGTCCTCAGCCATAAAAGCATTACTGTAAGAGTCCAGAGCGTCTTCCAAATGTGACTTTCAACTGTCCATATGGGTCCGTCCTACACAGGAGCGATGTGATGAGACTCCAACCAGACATAGGTCACTAGTATGGATCAGGCAGGTCCGAGAGAGCAGAAGCGGTCAGCATCTTGATCTCAGGACCAACATGTAACTCAGAGGGACAGATTTTGGGGGGGGAGAGAAAACACAGGTTGTTAGGTATGCCCAATGTCACCTGAATAAGTAGGAACAGTATACATTTTGTGCTGAGTACAAGCAGGGACTCCGGCAAAACTAACTCTGACAGCATAACTAAAAGGGGAGAGCCAGAAGGTAACACAGGCATGAGGGAGCCCCGGGACATAAAGCAGCAGCCACTACACCATCAACAAACTCGAGTGAGCAAGCGAATGAGGGACTGACAGCGTCCATACATCCCAGTTTACCAAAAAACTCTGTCTGAGGACCCTCCAGATCTACACCTTTACCTCATAAACACCATTAACAAAAGGCTTGACTAAACAGATATGTTTTCAGCCGAGACTTAAACGCTGAGACTGTGTCTGATTCCCGAACACTACTTGGAAGGCTGTTCCATAACTGTGGGGCTTTGTAAGAAAAGGCTCTGACCCCTAATGTAGCCTTCACTATACAAGGTACCAGCAGATAGCCTGCACCTTTTGATCTACAGTGGTGCTTGAAAGTTTGTCAACCCTTTAGAATTTTCTATATTCCTGCATAAATATGACCTAAAACATCATCAGATTTTCACACAAGTCCTAAAAGTAGATAAAGAGAACCCAGTTAAACAAATGAGGCAAACATATTATACTTGGTCATTTATTTATTGAGGAAAATGATCCAATATTACATATCTGTGAGTGGCAAAAGTATGTGAACCTCTAGGATTAGCAGTTAATCTGAAGATGAAATTAGAGTCAGGTGTTTCCAGTCAATGGGATGACAATCAGGTGTGAGTGGGCACCCTGTTTTATTTAAAGAACAGGGATCTATCAAAGTCTGATCTTCACAACACATGTTTGTGGAAGTGTATCATGGCACGAACAAAGCAGATTTCTGAGGACCTCAGAAAAAGTGTTTGTTGATGCTCATCAGGCTGGAAAAGGTTACAAAACCATCTCTAAAGAGTTTGGACTCCACCAATCCACAGTCAGACAGATTGTGTACAAATGGAGGAAATTCAAGACCACTGTTACCCTCCCCAGGAGTGGTCGACCAACAAAGATCACTCCAAGAGGGTAACTTCTAAGCAACTGAAGGCCTCTCTCACATTGGCTAATGTTAATGTTCATGAGTCCACCATCAGGAGAACACTGAACAACAATGGTGTGCATGGCAGGGTTGTAAGGAGAAAGCCACTGCTCTCCAAAAAGAACATTGCTGCTCATCTGCACTTTGCGAAAGATCACGTGGACAAGCCAGAAGGCTATTGGAAAAATGTTTTGTGGATGGATGAGACCAAAATAGAACTTTTTGGTTTAAATGAGAAGCGTTATGTTTGGAGAAAGGAAAACACTGCATTCCAGCATAAGAACCTTATCCCATCTGTGAAACATGGTGGTGGTGGTATCATGGTTTGGGCCTGTTTTGCTGCATCTGGGCCAGGACGGCTTGCCATCATTGATGGAACAATGAATTCTGAATTATACCAGCGAATTCTAAAGGAAAATGTCAGGACATCTGTCCATGAACTGAATCTCAAGAGAAGGTGGGTCATGCAGCAAGACAACAACCCTAAGCACACAAGTCGTTCTACCGAAGAATGGTTAAAGAAGAATAAAGTTAATGTTTTGGAATGGCCAAGTCAAAGTCCTGACCTTAATCCAATGGAAATGTTGTGGAAGGACCTGAAGCGAGCAGTTCATGTGAGGAAACCCACCAACATCCCAGAGCTGAAGCTGTTCTGTACGGAGGAATAGGCTAAAATTCCTCCAAGCCAGTGTGCAGGACTGATCAACAGTTACCGGGAATGTTTAGTTGCAGTTATTGCTGTACAAGGGGGTCACACCAGATACTGAAAGCAAAGGTTCACATACTTTTGCCACTCACAGATATGTAATATTGGATCATTTTCCTCAATAAATAAATGACCAAGTATAATATTTTTGTCCCATTTGTTGAACTGGATTCTCTTTATCTACTTTTAGGACTTGTGTGAAAATCTGATGATGTTTTAGGTCATATTTATGCAGAAATATAGAAAATTCTAAAGGGTTCACAAACTTTCAAGCACCACTGTAAGTAGGCGTGGCAGGTCATACAGGACCAGAAGGTCGCTCAAGTACTGTAGTGCGAGACCATTCAGTGCTTTAAAGGTCAATAGTAGTATTTTATATTCAATACGAAATTTGATTGGGAGCCAATGCAGTGTGGATAAGACAGGGGTGATGTGGTCATATTTTCTAGTTCTAGTAAGGACTCTTGCTGCTGCATTTTGAACTAACTGGAGCTTTTTTATGCACTTATTGGAACATCCAGACAGTAAGGCATTACAATAATCCAACCTGGAGGTAACGAAAGCATGAACTAATTTTTCTGCGTTGTGTAGTGACATTACATTTCTTTTCTCAGCAATATTTCTGAGATGAAAGAAAGCTGTCCGGGTGATGTTATCAATGTGAGTTTCAAATGAAAGACTGGGGTCAATTATCACTCCGAGGTCTTTTACTGCTGCACTTGAAGAAACAGAAAGGCCATCCAGAGTTACTGCGTAATCAGAAAACTTACTTCTAGCTGCATGTGGTCCGAGTACAAGTACTTCAGTCTTGTCAGAGTTAAGCAGAAGGAAGTTAATAAGCATCCAGTGTCTAATGTCCTTCACACATTCCTCAATTCTATAAAGCTGGTGTCTCTCATCTGGTTTTGCAGAAACATCCAACTGTGTGTCATCAGCATAACAGTGCAAACTAATACAATGTTTACGATTAATATCACCCAGAGGTAACATATATAAATAAAAAAGCAGTGGACCCAAGACAGAACCTTGTGGAACACCAAACTTTACCTCAGTATGTCTAGAAAAATCACCATTTACATCAACATACTGATAGCGATCAGTTAAATAAGACCTGAGCCAGGAGAGGGACGTTCCCTTAACTCCCACAACATTTTCTAGTCTATCCAGAAGATTGGAATGATCAGTGGTATCAAGTGCTGCACTAAGGTCAAGCAACACAAGCAGTGAGACACAGCCCTGATCAGACGCCAACAGTAGGTCGTTTACTACTTTAACCAGAGCTGTCTCTGTGCTATGATGAGGTCTAAATCCTGACTGATACATTTCATGGATGTTATTCACCAGTACTTGATATGGCATCCCACTAGAGATCAAGCTAGACTAGTTAGTTAGCTGATATTAGCTCCTACTGGACTAGTAAGAGTGTTGCCATGGTTACATTACTTCTACAGCGTTCCCCCTGGGTTCTGAAAAATATTCTCCATTTTTTTTCCTTGAAAAATCAAGTGGAAGAAGTATTTTTCACTATTTCTTGTTTATTCTGCACTTTGCCTGTATTAGGACTCCCCTTACCTTTAACTTCAATACAAAACATGACTTACAATTGAACAAAGTCTAGAAGAATCTTGGAACAGTCAACAGTGAAGGAATCTGAATTTCCCATCAATTTACAAACCAAACACAGAATGGCACAGCGTTTTATATCATACGTTCACCACAGGGACTCAACACGCCCCGAAACAGAGCTCCCTTCAGTCGCTTGCCAGCTGACAGCACTTTTACTTTGGCGTTTTTTACTGACCCCTGTATTACTGACACTGTCCAGTGTGCTCGGGGATGGTAGGGGCTCCAAGTGTTTTTTACCGACCCCTGTATTACTGACACTGTCCGATGTGCTGGGGGACGGTAGGGTCTCTGAGTATTTTTTACTTACTGAGCTTGGCGCTCATTTGGTCATTATGTATCATGAATTTTTATTGGTCCCAAGCACGTGCTCATTGTTTACACTCTGGCTTCTCACAGTCTCTTCACTGCAGTTGGATTTCGGCAAGCAGAGGGATTTGTGGAGGGATTTCTAGAAAAGATGACTTATGATAATGATGACAAACACAGTGGCATGCAAAAGTTTGGGCACCCTTACTGAAAATGTCTGTTACTGTGAATAGTGAGCAGAAGATGAACTGATCACCAAAAGGCATAAAGGTGAAGACGACACATTTCTTTTCAGCGTTTTCTGAAAGATTTGTGTATTATTTTTGTTTTGTACAATTGGAGAGTGAAAAAAGAAAAGGAACACCATGCAAAAGTTTGGGCACCCCAATACATTTGAGTTCTCAGGTAACTTTTACCAAGGTTCCAGACCTTAATTAGCTTATTGAGCTGTGGCTTGTTCAAATTCTTCGTTAGGAAAGGTCAGATGATGCAGATTTCAAAGCTGTATAAATTCTCTGACTCCTCAAACTTGTCCCTAAAATCAGTGGCTCCTCTAAGCAACTCCCTCGCATTCTGAATAATAAAATAATTGATGCTCACAAAGCAGGAGAAGGCTACAAGAACATAGCAAAGTGTTTTCAGGTAGCTGTTTCCTCAGATTGTAATGTTATTAAGAAATGGCAGTTAACAGAAACAGTGGAGATCAAGGTGAGGTCTGGAAGATGAAGAAAACTTTGTGAAAGAACTGCTCGTTGGATTGCTAGAAAGGCAAATAAAAACCCCTGTTTGACTGCAAAAGACCTTCAGAAAGATTTAGCAGACCCTGGAGTGGTGGTGCACTGTTCTACTATGCAGCGACACCTGAATAAATATGACCTTCATGGGAGAGTCATCAGAAGAAAACCTTTCCTGCGTCCGAGCCACAAAATTCAGCGTCTGAAGTTTGCAAATGAACATCTAAATAAGCCTGATGCATTTTGGAAACAAGTCCTGTGGACTGATGAAATCAAAATATAACTTTTTGGCCACAATATGCAAATGTATGTTTGGAGAAAAAAGGGTGCCAGATTCCAGGAAAAGAACACCTCTCCAACTCTGAAGCATGGGTGTGGATCAATCATGCTTTGGGGTTGTGTTGCGCCCAGTGGCACAGGGCACATTTCATTGGTCGAGGGAAGCATGGATTCGAATAAATACCAGCAAATTCTGGAAGTGAACATCACACCATCTGTAAAAAAGTTGAAGTTAAAAAGAGGACGGGTCCTACAATAAGACGATGATCCAAACCACACCTCAAAATCTACAATGGAATCCCTCAAGAGGCACAAGCTGAAGGTTTTGCCCTGGCCCTCACAGTCCCCTGACCTAAACATCATTGAAAATCTGTGGATAGATCTCAAAAGAGCAGTGCATGCAAGACAGCCCAAGAAACTTGTAGAACTGGAAGCCTTTTGCAAGGATGAATGCACGAAAATCCCCCAGGTAAGAACTGAAAGATTATTAGCTGGCTACAAAAAGTGTTTACAAGCTGTGATACTTGCCAAAGGGGGTGTTACTAAGTACTGACCATGCCAGGTGCCCAAACTTTTGCTTCAGGCCCTTTTCTTTTTTTTGTCATTTTGAAAATGTAAAAGATAAAAAAAAAAAAAAAAAAATTGTTTTTGCTTAAAATAGAAAGGGAATGAGTCATCTTTAACTTTATGCCTTTTGGAGATCATTTCATCTTCAACTTGCTTAACTGCTCACAGTAACAGTAATTTGACCAGGGGTACCCAAACTTTTGCATACCACTGTACATTCGTCACTGTGACGACTACTAGTAATTTTCTTTTCGTCACTGATGGATTATGTATGTTAATGATGAGTGCCAGCAATAACCTTGCTTATACAGTGTACAGAAAGCTTTTATATGGACAAGATGAACTGATGCTGGATCAGTATTCTTACTCTGACCCTAAGTTCTGACCATCAAGCAACAACAGCTGACCATTAATTTCCCATGCAATCAATCCTGCAACTCCACTGTGGAATTAAGATTTTGTCAACGTTATGCAAAAGAGTTAGAAATAAGTTAGCAGAACAAACAAAGTACAAGTGGCTATAGTAAATATTTCAGCCCAGTCATATAGTGTGTGATCCAGCTTATAGATGCGTAATGACTTCTTTCGTAATCTGTGTTCATTTCATTTTCTATACCACTTATCCATCACGGGTTGCAGGAGCCAGTCCCAGCTGACATCAGACAAGAGGCAGGGTCGACCCTGGATGGATCATCAATCCATCACAGATAGCCATTCACACCTATGGGCAATTTAGGTGGGGTTTACATTAGACCGTATCAGCGGATCATCAGATTAACGTTTTTAAAACGATTAGCGTGCACACAGCAACACCAATACACGATTCACGTGCACACAGCAACGCCAATACACGGATACGCTCGGCTCCGCAGGCATCCTGCGCTCCAAATCACTCCGCCCTGAACAGCGAGTGCCCTCTGGAGGGTGCGCACTCCGGCCCTGCGCAGCTCACAGAGCGCGCGAGTGAAGCGCACGAGCAGTGATTCGGGACTGAGCCGCTGTGTGTGTGATCCCAGCGCATATCACTTACCACTTGCAAGTGGAAGGATGGCAAGCCTAAAGACAATCATAACTACACAATGGGCAGTATTTGCATCAGTATTTGCAGTATTTTCATACTTTTATACTCTTTAATGAAAGGTGATACAAGGCGGAAGTCCGCGCCGTTTTTCAGCAGTCGCGTCACATGACCAACGCCAGCGAATCAGGAAGGTGGATGTCACAGTGACGTTGTCCAATGACGACGCCAGCTAGAGCTCAGCACAGCGTATCCGCGTATTCTCAATGTTTACACAGCACCGGACCAGACACGATCTGGATTGAATACGTGGACCCTGGCGGATTCCCGTTTCCCGGCGTTTCCAGGCGGTTTAATGTAAACGGACAGTGCATCCGCGAAGAAAACGAGACAGATACGGTCTAATGTAAACTTGGCCTTAGAGTAGCCAGTTGAACAAACTTGCATGTCTTTGGACTGTGGGAGGAAACCAGAGAACCCACCAGAAACTCATGCAGGCATGAGGAGAACATGCAAACTCCTCACAGAAAGGCCCCAGTTGGCCACAGGGCTTGTACCCAGAACTTTCTTGCTGTGAGGCAACAGTGCTAACCACTGCACCACCGTGCCGCCAAAAATCCATGTTTTGTTGGGAAAATCAAACATAAAACTATAATTGCCAGCTGGCCTTGTTTTAGGCTCCCGTGCAGAAGTCTAGCATTGTCCAGTAAAGTCTAAATGTCTCATTGTTGCTAAATTAAAACAGTCCTGATCAGGGTGTCTGTGGATCTGGAGAATATCCTCTGAACTTCCTCAGAGTGAAGCAGGAATACTCTGGATGAGCCAGTCCATTCCAACCTAGAGGCAATTTAGCAGAACCAATCCATGGTTTTGAGAAATGGAAGGAAACCAGAGAACCCACATGAACACAGAGAGAACATGTGGAACTCCAGACAATCAGGAACCCAAACTCAGGATCAAACCAGAGACGCTTGGAGCTGGGTCAAAATATGCTTTTTCTGTTTATAGGAACATTTTCTCTCTCTCTCTCTCTCTTTTTTTAAAATAATAGATTAGCTTTGAACTGAGAGTGAAGGTTCTGGACAGTCGGGTCAGTGTTTAATGTTAAGTTATAACTTATACCCTATCTTCGATGTTTTTATTTTTGGACTTGATTTTCTCATGATTTGTCATCAAGACTCCAAAAGTTGGACAGTGAAGGCCTGAGAAACAGCACTCTCGATAGACCCCAAGAAAAAAAAATAAATCTGTGGGCATTCGTGACTCATAACCTTCTAATACGAACACAGGATGTTATGCCTAATGAAACGGAATCATTTTTGATGCTGTGTTTATGCTAATTTTTCTTTATTTTTTTTCCCAGTTACCAAGAAAAATTTATTTTTTTTTAATGTGGGACTTGAAAGCTTTAAAACAATTTTGTCCCTTAAAGCAGTTACAAAGCTTTGTGACTCAAACCAACCCCATTTGTTTTGTATCCTGGTAAAGACATTTCACGTTGTTCTGCCAGTGGATCTGTGACATGCTGAGTGTGGTTTCCTGGCTATGGTTATCAACATGTGTGTTCCAGAGGTTTGGGGGGGGGGGGGGGTCTCCTGTGGAAGAACAGTGAGTGGAGCTCATCTGAAACACTCTGGGTCAAATGTAGCCTGACACTTAGGACCTCGAAGAACGCCAGCGAAGACAGAACATGTTGGGGAGCTTTTCATTTTCCTGGGACAGTTGAGAAGTGAGGAAAGAACAAACCCACACTGGAAGACTTGTCCCCACTGAATACAACTCAGATTTGCCATTTCATTTCCATACAGAAAATATCTTATAAGTAATTTGCATAAAACTGAGACAATGTCTGCTCTAATGTAAACATGAAGCGTGTTAGTTGTCGATGTAGAACATGTCAAGTCAAGTCAAGTTTATTTGTATAGCGCTTTTAACAATAAACATTGTCGCAAAGCAGCTTTACAGAATTTGAACGGCTTAAAATATGAGGTAATTTTATCCCTAATCTATCCCCAATGAGCAAGCCTGTGGCAACGGTGGCAAGGAAAAACTCCCTCAGACGACATGAGGAAGAAACTTCGAGAGAAACCAGACTCAAAAGGGAACCCATCGTCATTTGGGCAACAACAGACAGCGTGACTATAACATCAACAGTCCTAATATAAAGTCAGCTTCGTTGATGCTATAAACCCCCCACCGACGGAAACCCGAGTGCAAAACCGTTCACGACAACCGTAGTTCCAAAGTCAGCAAGTCAACTGCAGTCCCCAGCCACAAAAGCACCACTGCAAGAGTCCAGAGCGTCCTCCAGGCGCGACCCCCAACTGTCCACATGGGGCTGTCCTCTACAGGAGCGATGCAATGAGACTCCAACCAGACGGAGGGCACCAGGATGGATCAGGCAGGTTCGAGGAGCAGAAGCGGTCAGCATCTTGATCCCAGGACCGACATGTAACTCAGAGGGACAGATTGGGGGGGGGGGGACACAGGTTGTTAGGTATGCCCAATGTCACCTGAATAAGTAGGAACAGTATACGTTTTGTGCTGAGTACAAGCAGGGACTCCGGCAACTAACTCTGACAGCATAACTAAAAGGGGAGAGCCAGAAGGTAACACAGGCATGAGGGAGCCCCGGGACATAAAGCAGCAGCCACTACACCGTCAACAAACTCGAGTGAGCAAGCGAGTGGGGACTGACAGCATCCATACATCCCAGTTTACCAAAACACTCTGTCTGAGGATCCTCCAGATCTACACCTTTACCTCATAAACACCATTAACACAAGGCTCGACTAAACAGATATGTTTTCAGCCGAGACTTAAACGCTGAGACTGTGTCTGATTCCCGAACACTACTTGGAAGGCTGTTCCATAACTGTGGAGCTTAACTTAACATGGCTGTGTTTGTGCCCGTGATAAGTCCGAAAGTCACTGGTGAATGTTCGAGTGTGAGCTCGCATCTCTCTGTAATGTTAGCAGCAGTTAGAGAACAACTTTGCGCTGCATTGCTTTATCAGTGTTTCCACAAATCTCTTCGTTTCTGTTTCTGAAAAGTTCGTCTGTCGTCCGTGTACGTTAATTTACCTGACGAGTCAAAGTGCAACAGTTACTTCTTTCTTTCTCTTCCCATTCTCCTTCCCTTTTATACTTTCTCTCCATTTCTCTTTTTTCTGTCCATTTTCTTTCTTTCTTTCTTTCTTTCTTTCTTTCTTTCTTTCTTTCTTTCTTTCTTTCTTTCTTTCTTTCTCACTCTCCCTTCCTTTTATCCTGTCACTGCTTTCTCTTTCTCTTTTGTCTATACTTATTTCTCTTCATTTCTCTTGTTTCCCCTTTTTCTTTTGTCATTTCCCTCTTCTTTTCTATTTGTCTGTCTATCCTCTGTCCTTTTCCTTTGGTTTTTCCTCAATTTCTTTCTTTCTTTCTTTCTTTCTTTCTTTCTTTCTTTCTTTCTTTCTTTCTTTCTTTCTTTCTTTCTTTCTTTCTCCCTCCCTTTTATCCTTTCTCTTTTTAATTTTTTCTATTTTTCTTCTCTGCTATTCTTTCTTTTTTCTTTCCCATTCTCCCTCCCTTGTATCCTTTCTCTTTTTGTCTTTTTTCTATACATTTTTCTCTTCTCTGCTCTTTCTTTCTTTCTTTCTTTCTTTCTTTCTTTCTTTCTTTCTTTCTTTCTTTCTTTCTTTCTCTTCCCATTCTCACTCCCTTTTATCCTTTCTTTTTCTATACATTTTTCTCTTCTCTGCTCTTTCTTTCTTTCTTTCTTTCTTTCTTTCTTTCTTTCTTTCTTTCTTTCTTTCTTTCTTTCTTCTGCTATTATATTTCCCATTCTAACGACCCATTTTATCTTTTTGTCACTTTTTCCTCTTTTTAGCTTCCTTTTTTACTGTCTGTAATTTCTTTCTTTCTTTCTTTCTTTCTTTCTTTCTTTCTTTCTTTCTTTCTTTCTTTCTTTCTTTCTTTCTTTCTTTTCCTCTCTTTTATCCTGTTACTGCTTTGTTTCTTTTTTGTCTATACTTTATTTCTCCTCTTCTCTTGTTTCCCTCTTTTTCTTTTGCCATTTCTCTCTACTTTTCTATTTGTCTCTCTATCCTCTGTCCTTTTCCTTTGTTTTTCCTCAACATTCTTTCTTTCTTTCTTTCTTTCTTTCTTTCTTTCTTTCTTTCTTTCTTTCTTTCTTTTCCCATTCTCACTCCCTTTCATCCTTTCACTGATTTCTGTTTCTCTATTTTTTCATGCATTTTATTCTTCTCTTCTCTTCTCTTCTCTTCTCTTCTCTTCTCTTCTCTTCTCTTCTCTTCTCTTCTCTTCTCTTCTCTTCTCTTCTCACCACCAAGAAGCAAATGCTATATTTATATGCGTGATTTCTAGCCTACTGAATTTGTCTACTGGGTAATATGGAAAAATGAAACAAACGAAAAAAATATCTAGCATAGACACAACTTCTTATCCCAGGTTAGATCATGTCCCCTTGTCTTCTTGTCCTCTTATAAATAATCCAAACTTTAGGAAGCTGTAAAAATGTGGAACATTAAGAACACGCGTTCACACGGATCAAAAAGGCATTGTGAAGAAGCGGATTAACAAAGTGTCATTAATATGCTGACGTTAGCTGGCTGTGTGTGTGTGTGTGTGTGTGTGTGTGTGTGTGTGTGTGTGTGTGTACTGCTATAGAGTGTTATGGTTTTCTATAGTGTTACTACACACACACTGTAGTGTAAATAAGCGTAGGAGCCAGACGAGACTGTTCACACTGCCCAGATAAGAAGGTAAGAAATGTTTTTGCTGCAGTAGTGTGTGTGTGTGTGTGTGTGTGTGTGTGTGTGTGTGTGAGAGAGAGAAAGATTTCACAGAAAGCTGTATGGTGTGTGCACAGTCATAGAGCAGTGTGTGGGAGAGAAATATTGCTGATTCCAGTGGAGGAACAAAACCTGCAGCATCACAGCATGTGGAGTGTATCTACACACACACACACACAAATCTCTCTGTCAATACAATATCTTTCTTTCTTTCTTTCTTTCTTTCTTTCTTTCTTTCTTTCTTTCTTTCTTTCTTTCTTTCTTTCTTTCTTTCTTTCTTTCTTTCCCATTCTCACTTTCATTTTATCTTTTCATCACTTTGTCTCTAACCCTAAATCTTTGTATAGTTTATCTTCTCTCTTTTTAGTCTCAATATCTTTCTTTCTTTCTTTCTTTCTTTCTTTCTTTCTTTCTTTCTTTCTTTCTTTCTTTCTTTCTTTGTCTCGCTACCTTTCTCTATCTCTTCTCTTCTTTTCTCTTCACTGTCATTTCTAATGTCCCTGAAGGCTTCTCCGATGCTATTATTGGTTGCTATGGAAACTGACTCCGGGTGTGTTGCCATGGTAACAGAGGTTCGGCCGCCCACGGCTCTGGGCAGAAGAACCTCTTCATAAAGGCAGTAAGAGGCTCAGAGAGTGGAAGGAGTTAGTCAGCATGTCAGTGGGCCAAAACCAGTCCAAAACACACACACACACACACACACACACACACACACACACACGAAGCAGACTGGGAAAAGGAAAAAAGAAATGGACTACACTGCCTGGCTTATTTATTTTTTAAATCTTTGTGAGTCAGAAACAGCGAGTGTGTCGATGTGAGGACCTGATCATCCAAATAGATTCATCTGTGTGTGACAATAAATCAGCGTTTAATTAGATTCTAATCGCAAAGCTTTAGATCTCGAGAGTGCTTTCTTTGTTCCCTGATCATTATCCAGTCCCAATTCAATTCTCCTAATGAATAATTCAAAACAAATGTCATGCTGAGTGAGGATGAAGGCATTTGATTGATACAGTGACGCTGCTGGTTGTGTGTGTGTGTGTGTGTGTGTGTGTGTGTGTTGTCTCATAGGATGCTCGTATTGGCTGGCTTTAATGAAGGACTTTGTTTGTGTGTAATAGGTGGGGTTATGTGTAATGTCCATCAAGTGCCTTGCAGCAGGAAGTGACAGGAAGCCACTGAAGCACACAGTCGTAACGTTATACAACACTTTAACCCAAATTCCCCCAACACGGCCATGCTTATCCATTCCATGCTTTTCCATGGCGATGGAGTTTGATAGAGAGGATTGGAATTTGGATTTTTTTAAATTTCTAAAAATAAAGATCTAATTGTTCTCATGAAGAACGACTTAGCTAATTATAAACGAGTCTGGTTTCTCATGATACGGCCGTGTGAGCTACTGCGTCGTTATGCTACACCACGTAGTTATATTAGCGAGCCAGGCAGCATACTACAGAGGGGAAGTGGGAAAGTTAAGCGCACAAACACATCTGGAGGGAAATTTCATACTCATTTTGCAAGTATTTTACAGGGAAATGGTTAGTAATTTATTTGCTGAGAATGCACCAGAAGGCATGTAAATTTCAAAATTTTCTGGGGGGGCATGCCCCAGACTCCCCTAGTATTGGCTTCACCGCTGCAAATTCCAGAGCCACCTACTACTTTTTTTTAGTCGTCTACTTCAGATTTTCTGGAGAACTCTGGTTGATGAAGGTGTCATGGTGTTTAATGGAGGATGTCGATACTTGTTGATGTTTCATGGAGGTTTGTATTTGTTGGAGGAGTATGGGTGTTTGCTGGCGCTTGATTGAGATAATTCTTGATAGTGTTTTATGGAAGCATTTGTGGTATCCATAATGTGTTTAATGTGAAATGTCTGGGTTTCTTTGATGTTGCATGAAGAAGACCATGATTTCTTTTGGGTTTGATTGATAATGGTGGTGTTTGAACACTGTGTTTGTCCTGAGCTTCTTTCCTCTGTTCTTCCTATGTCCATGTTGGTTCCTCTGGTTTCTTTTCACATCCACAAAACAAGCTAGTACCTATGCCAAATTTCCCCTCGGTGTAAAATCAGTGCCTGGTGTGTGAATAGTGCCTTGTAATAGACTGGCTTCGAGTTTATGATGTATTCCCACCTTTTCTCAGGATCGGATCCGGATCCATTGCCAGCCTGACGTTGATAAAGTTCTGACTAAATTCTCTGAATTTACTCGAAAAGCTCTAGTTTGATCTCTGAATATTCAGTCTGTATGTTGAGTTTGTTCCATATTCATGCTGTGGTTCTATGCAGGTTTGTGAACAGCTGTGAAATTTCCTGTTGGTCTGTGATTTGTAACACACCATACACTTCTGCGGCTGAGTGTTACACACGGCATCAGTTTCCACCCCGCTTCATGAGTTCACTCACCCTGCCAGTTATATCAAAGCGTTGGTGAAATGTTAACAGAGCCTCCCAACAATCTTCTGGCAGCATGACTACGACATTGTGTTTCGTGGGAACGTGCAGAGGCCTGCGCCCGCTTGTTTATTACTCCTAGTGTCAGGCATCTGACAGGAAGCAGAAGAGATATTTTGGAGTACTTGTGTTTTGTAGTGTAGATTTGAAGGGTGCCTGAGTGTGGATTCAGCTCTGGCAGACAGAGACTCCCTCCTACGTGCTTAAGCCTACGCTTCACTCACATGTTTGTTCCTCAGCCAAGTATTTACTGCATGCCTCATTAGGCTCATCGTTTGACAGACTCTGGCATTAATAACCCTTAATTAACAGCACATTATACAGTTTACTTCTGCAGCTTATTTTGTAAATTTGTGGCTGCATGTTCGCTATCCACATATTCTTTGTATCACTTAATTACAAATCTGGTGTTTAAAATGCTTTGTTTTCCCGAGTTTTAATTCTCATACTTTTCTTTTACTAATGATCAGGGTTCATCTTTCATTGCTAAGAGCACCAGTGCATCTCTAAATAATACCAGCAAACTTCAACAAACACTAATATTCACTAATATCCTTCAAACACCAAGAAACATCAGTATTCTCCAAGGTTTACAAATAAACACCACAGTACACCAGTAAACACCGTCATTCTCCAATAAACGCCACCATACACCAATAAACACTGTTTATTATCCAACAAACACCACCATACACCAGTAAACACTGTTATTCTCCAACAAACACATCCCAACACCAATAAATGACATTTATTCTTCAACAAACAACACAAACACTGTTATTCTGCGGTAAACACCACCATACATCAATAAACACCGTTATTCTCCACCACCATACACCAGTCAACACTGTTATTCTCCAATAAACACCCCCCCGACCCCAATAAATGCCATTATTCTTCACCAAACAACACCATACACCAATAAACACCGCTATTCTGCAGTAAACACCACCTGGCACCAGTAAGCGCCGTTATTCTCCAACAAACAACACCATACACCAATAAATGCTGCTATTCTTCAACAAACGTCACCATACACCAATAAACACCACCATTTACCAGTAAACACCATGATACACCAATAAACACCATCATTCTCCAACAAACACCACTATACCCAAATAAATGCATCATTCTCCAGTAAACTCCACCATACACAGATAGACATTTATTCTTCAACAAACAACACAAACACCATTATTCTGCAGTAAACACCACCATACACCAGTCAACGCTGTTATTCTCCAATAAACACCCCCCAACACCAATAAATGCCATTATTCTTCAACAGACAACACCATACACCAATAAACACCGCTATTCTGCAGTAAACACCACCTGACACCAGTAAGCGCCGTTATTCTCCAACAAACAACACCATACACCGATAAATGCTGTTATTCTTCAACAAACATCAGCATACACCAATAAGCACCACCATTCACCAGTAAACACCATAATACACCAATAAACACCACCACTCTCCAACAAACTCTGCCATAGGCAAATGAACAATATGATTCACAGACATATACTAACATTCACCAATACACACCACCATATACCAACAAACACTATAATTCTCCAAAACACAACACCATACACCAATAAACACCACCATACACTGATGGACACATCCTTCTCCAACAAACATCACCATATGCCAATAAACACTGTCATTCTCCAACAAACACCACATTATACCAAGAAACAAACACTATAATTATCCAAAACACACAACCATACAGTGATAGGCACATCGTTCTCCAACAAACATCACCATACACCAATAAACAGCACCATACACCAATAAATGCATCCTAAGCCAACAAACACCACCATAAACCAATAAAGAAACACTAGAATTCTCCAAAACACACCACCATACATCAATAAATGCATCATTAGCCAAAAAACATCACCATACACCAATAAACGCATCATTGGCCAACAAACACCACCTTTACACCAATAAACAAGCACTATAACGTCCTAAAACACACCACCATACACCAGTAAACACCATCATTGTCCAACAAACACCACCATACACCAGTAAACACCATCATAAACCAATAAATGCATCATTAGCCAACAAAGACCACTATATACCAATAAACAAACACTATTATGCCATACACCAGTAAACACCATCATTGTCCAAATACCACCATACACAACCTTTTTTAACAATTCCCTCATTCTCCACCATATACTAATATACAGGGATGAGAATTTTCCGCCGATTGGCGGATTTCCGACTTTTTCAGACAAAAATAATCATTTTTGAGATCGATGTAAATCCGTTGAGAAATTTTCGGGGGGGGGGGGGGGGGGGGGGGTATGGTTAACGATCTGTGGTCACCTTATAACGTCTTGATTCTTGGTGGGCTCCGGGTTAACACACTCAAGTCTTTCAACATGTCGTAATTAACATTCACTTTTGCGACAATGTTCGACTTATTTGCGGTAGAATTTTTGGGAAATCCCATCGCGTGCAGTGTATAAACACAAGTGCGCATGCTCTCCATGCGTGGCTTGCAATCGCCGTTCACCGACCGTACACACTGTTTGACGATACGCATTTGTAACATCGATCGAGCGAGGGAGATTGATAAAGGTGCAGGAATAAAGAACTGTTTTCGATGGGCTTGGTTAGAAAGAACACTGAATGTCGAGATCGACAAGCAGACTGTCACAACGAAGCTCAGTGATCACATACGGAAAATAGACGTCCCAGGAAAAGTATTTTGCTCATTGTGTTCTGACATGATAAACTACGCTAGTAGAGGGGCGAGGACTATCAAACTTCACATATACACCAAAAAACACAAAGGTAGGTCGAAAATTATTTTGCCTGTTAAATGATTCATTATATTTATAATGTATATCGCACGAATCAGTGCCATGGTGTGTGTGTATGTGTGTGTGTGTGGGGGGGGGGGGGGGGGGGGGGGATTGCTGGCATGTGCCACGTGGGAGCGTCTGCCCAAATTTTTTAGGCTGAGATGAACTTATAGTTTTTGATTTAAAAAAAATTTTCCAATATGTAATGCCAATTGTACATACCTGTTCTTTAATTCAAAATCACCATCTTGATCTTCAAATTGGCCATATGGTATCTGCATTACATTACACAACATCCTGTCCAGATAAAACCTAGTTAGTCCACACAACAGTTGAAAGGGAAGTGATAATTGATGTTGAATGTTGCCTGCTTAATATGCAAGACCTCCTGCTAGCATGATAACTTCAGAAGAAAGCTTAAGAGAATTATATGATAGAACTTTTTTCTGGTTTGCACTTCATTTTAAAGGATTGGAGTATTCAAAGACATGAATAGCTAAAATGCAGAAATATAATACTGTAGAGCTCGTTTATATTAAAAGGTGCATTGATTTTTTGAACTCATCAAATGTGAATTGATTTTAAAACAAGTCTCTTGTACCATATTAATCATTTTCACTTGGTAGTCCACCAAGAAGGGGAATTTATTTCCAAATAAATTGCAACTTTTTGCTGATAAAATTAATGTCTTTGGGGTAAAAAATTAGCCAAAAATCGTTAGCTCCCGCCCCCTGGGCCCCGCTGGGTGCCTGCGGCCCCCAAACCCCCGGCTTTTTTCAGACTTTTTAAATATTTTTCATTCTCATCCCTGAATATACACCAACCAGCACCAGTATTCTGCATCAAACAAATGATAACATCATACTTCTCCAACAAATACTCAGTAATATCAGTATTTTCCAACATGCAGTGTAATGATAAGTGTTCGGAGTTATGAGGTGTACGGATTCTACAATCATGAATGGGGCACAAGATTAAGTTTCTCCACAAGCTCGACAGATGGATGGCAAAGAAAAGCGGGAGGGGGAAGGACTGAAGAGTTCAAATGCAAAGTTGAACTGCTGCTTTATTTCCCTCAGCAGCAGAAAACCAAGCACAGGGGCTGACCTTTGACCCTTCCAGCTTTCACACATGGCTCACAATGTGATGGTTCTTGGCTAAAGAGTTCTCTGGAAGAATCGCTGTACTCGGTGTCACTTCGCCTTCCCTTTTGTGTTGCTTTACCCTTCTGCCATTTTCTTCATTTTGTAGTGTGTTGGCAGTTAGAACGGGACAGTGGTTAGGGCTGTGTGTGGTTAGAGAGAGAGAGAGAGAGAGAGAAGTGGGGGTTAGGGGGTCAGAAGTGTTAAAAAAGGAGGCAGAGCTGTTTACGATGGCAACACGGCTCCTGCTGAAAGAGCCCCTTGTCTAGACGGCCACAGTGTGTGTTATGGGAGCATTACATCATAAAATACACACCACACATGTATGAATAATCATGTTGGTCTGTTATATCCTGGACTATGTACACAGCTGAAGTTTGGGATTTGATATATCGCAACACCAAATTTAAGCGCTGTATACATATCCATCTTTTGCAAATAAAGTTATGAGAGTTATGGATTTTAGCTTGCAGTATAAATTATGTATTGAATGTTGAACAAAGCATCATTAGCTAATTTTTGATGTTAGAGTGATTTCTGATTTTTTTCCCCTTACAAATGTATGACTCGACAATCTGAGTATATACGAGCTTTCTTGTAAATTTACAACTTTCAGAACTTCTTCTTCTTCTTCTTCTTCTTCTTCTTCTTCTTCTTCTATTCTTTTCTTCCTTTTTTACCTACAACCCCGATTCCAAAAAAGTTGGGACAAAGTACAAATTGTAAATAAAAACGGAATGCAGTGATGTGGAAGTTTCAAAATTCCATATTTTATTCAGAATAGAACATAGATGACATATCAAATGTTTAAACTGAGAAAATGTATCATTTAAAGAGAAAAATTAGGTGATTTTAAATTTCATGACAACAACACATCTCAAAAAAGTTGGGACAAGGCCATGTTTCCCACTGTGAGACATCCCCTTTTCTCTTTACAACAGTCTGTAAACGTCTGGGGACTGAGGAGACAAGTTGCTCAAGTTTAGGGATAGGAATGTTAACCCATTCTTGTCTAATGTAGGATTCTAGTTGCTCAACTGTCTTAGGTCTTTTTTGTCGTATCTTCCGTTTTATGATGCGGCAAATGTTTTCTATGGGTGAAAGATCTGGACTGCAGGCTGGCCAGTTCAGTACCCGGACCCTTCTTCTACGCAGCCATGATGCTGTAATTGATGCAGTATGTGGTTTGGCATTGTCATGTTGGAAAATGCAAGGTCTTCCCTGAAAGAGACGTCGTCTGGATGGGAGCATATGTTGCTCTAGAACCTGGATATACCTTTCAGCATTGATGGTGTCTTTCCAGATGTGTAAGCTGCCCATGCCACACGCACTAATGCAACCCCATACCATCAGAGATGCAGGCTTCTGAACTGAGCGCTGATAACAACTTGGGTCGTCCTTCTCCTCTTTAGTCCGAATGACACGGCGTCCCTGATTTCCATAAAGAACTTCAAATTTTGATTCGTCTGACCACAGAACAGTTTTCCACTTTGCCACAGTCCATTTTAAATGAGCCTTGGCCCAGAGAAGACGTCTGCGCTTCTGGATCATGGTTAGATACGGCTTCTTCTTTGAACTATAGAGTTTTAGCTGGCAACAGCGGATGGCACGGTGAATTGTGTTCACAGATAATGTTCTCTGGAAATATTCCTGAGCCCATTTTGTGATTTCCAATACAGAAGCATGCCTGTATGTGATGCAGTGCCGTCTAAGGGCCCAAAGATCACGGGCACCCAGTATGGTTTTCCGGCCTTGACCCTTACGCACAGAGATTCTTCCAGATTCTCTGAATCTTTTGATGATATTATGCACTGTAGATGATGATATGTTCAAACTCTTTGCAATTTTACACTGTCGAACTCCTTTCTGATATTGCTCCACTATTTGTCGGCGCAGAATTAGGGGGATTGGTGATCCTCTTCCCATCTTTACTTCTGAGAGCCGCTGCCACTCCAAGATGCTCTTTTTATACCCAGTCATGTTAATGACCTATTGCCAA